>NW_015115941.1:0-24413 GCF_001443285.1 Poecilia latipinna
GTAACTTTTCAAAGAGGTATGGAGCTTGATTTGAGTCAATGATTCTTGAATGTTGTTGAAAAACATCGAGCTGGCAGATTTTTTTTAAACTTATATCATTCTGCCAGTGAAGCTGCTACTTTTTCTCAATATTCCAAAATTATTGACTCAAATTAAACTCCTATATCTTTCAGAAGTTACTTGAAAGGTAATTTTGTCTTATTTCAAGTGTACTAAGATATTTGAATTAAAAACTAGATCAATAAATATGCTGCACATATTTCATAAAAAAAAGAAGTAAAGTGTCCTTTTTGTCTTCACAACACATTCAGATTCAGTTTGTCTGTGATCTGTTATGTACAGAGGACATAAAAAGTGTACAGCACTTATACAAAGTATAAGGATAAATCTGTGGTGTTTTTAAAGAAGTGGACCCCAAATACAGCAGCCAGGAAACAAGAGACACGAGGACAAAGGATGAACCTCCCTGAAGCTGAGAAACTGAAACGATGGATAGGGAAGGTCGAGTGTGAAAATGGGGAACTGATAAAGAAAAAAAATCTCATCATAGAACTGAAATAACAACAACCTGACGGTAAACTGTGAGAACAAAAGAACAAATCTAGCAGGACAGTTATCAACACGAGGCACTGAACAGGGAACCAAAAACAGGTGAGGAAGTAAAATGTGGCTTTTATGCAAGAAGAAAAAAGAGGAAACCTTACGAAAAATAGGAAATGAGGCGGATGATAGTGGAAAACTGGATGCAAAACTGAAATGCAATGAGCAGGTTGCAGAAAGGTCTCACTCTCAGAATAGTAGAATTAAATACCACAAACCCAACAGCACAGCAATAAATGAATGAAATGCCAACCCACGGCTGGTGGCTGTTATTAACAGCTTTACACAAAAAACACCAAAGAACCGAAGCTACAGCATGGAAGGTGCTCTGTAGGAAGAAATGCTGCATTTCCATTACATTTCATCTCATTACAAATGTATGCAAAACTATGGCGATATTCCACTAATGCCGTCCAAGAAATTACTGAAGAGTAAAAAACTATTTGGTAAAAAGACTACTCAAGTACCAACTGATCAAATTATCAACCATTTAATACTTAAAATTAAAATCAGACGGACCAAAATATAATGTCAGGTAGAAGTTTTGGTATTCTACGGAACAAAATGACAGTAATTTATTATAAGTAAGAAAAAATAACAAAATCATGCAAAAGAAAACTTTTCCAAATCAGTTTCTTTCAATAAAAAAACTGCATGTCTTCATGTGGTGAATTTTTGGTTAAAACATGTTTGTTTTTCTTTCATCCACCCATCCATCCATTTTCTTTACACCCTTGTCACTTAGTGGGGAGGGGAGGTGCTGGTGCCTCTCCAGCTAATGTTCTGGGCGACAGGCGGGTCCACCCTGGACAGGTCGCCAGGCTGTCGCAGGGCAACACAGAGACACACAACCAGGCGCACACACACCCACACCTAGGGACAATTTGGAGAGGCCAATTAACCTGACATGTTTTCAGACTATGGGAGGAAACCGGAGTACCCACCATGCACAGGGAGAACATGCAAACGCCATGCAGAAAGACCGGGGTCGGGAATCGAACCCAGAACCTTCTTGCTGCAAGGCACCAGCTTTTCTTTCAGTGGGTAGAAAATCCAGAAACTTTACTCAAGAGTAGAAATACTAAATAATAAAAGCACAAAAGACAGCATAGTAAAAATACTCCTAAAAGTACACTTTTCCACAAAAGTTAGTCAAGTAAATGGAATTGCAGGTTTCTTATTTTCTCCTAAACAGATAATGATGTAAACAGAGTTTTTCAACCTACAGAGTTTCTTTTTTTATCTGATGCCAGAATAATTTCTTCTCCCTTTTGGTCCAGCCTGTGTTGTTCTGTTCTCCGATATGCATATTCAATAAAATCTTGAGGCTACACAGAAGCACGCGTGAGACGACTCCATCTTAGCAGGTACTGTTTTATTCTGCTCCGCCCCCAAACACAAGACAGTACAAAGCTTCCTATAGCCTGATACTACATGTGTGTCTCTGGAGCTTTTGAGGCTCCAGGAAGTGAGTCAAACTCTGTTTGTCAGCGATCAGTGGAACGTGAAGTCTTCCCGTGACCTCAGGCTGTAATTGGTTTAAAGGTAAAGCCCACTCTGAGGCCAGCTCACTGCACTTTCTGTGACAAACAGAGGTGAAGAGATGGGCCAGGTAACACACTGTGGCTGGTACAGTCAGAACGGATCCAGTTAATGTGGAGGAATGCACTGGGAGAAATGTTGGGAAAAGCCATTAAAACTGACTCATTTTCAGAATAAAACCTGATTTATGCTTTCATCCTTTAACCCATTACGCCCTCAGCTGTGCTGGGAAGAACCACAGAAATCTTCTGGCTTCTCTTTGAAACCAGAAGCAAACAGCCTCTGTTCTCAGCTTTAATTGTTTTCACTCTAATAGGAGTTTACCAGCACAGCTTCTTACCATAGAGATTCAAACATTGCTGCATAAATCGTTTATCTGAAATAATTTATTTTACCTCCTGCCAGATTTCTGTGAAATAATAAAAAGTAAAGGCCTGTAATTCAACATCAATCTGGTTCAACACATAAATAAGGCATGAATTTTAAGACTTTGGTTTTGTGTTTTGCTTTAAGTTTTTATACAAACCTTTCATGTAACGTTTATTGTAGTTTTTTCTAGTCTGCGATATATTTTATTGTTCCACTTTTAGTGACAGTTTCTAATTATGACTGATATTTTTCTGTTATTTCTCTGTAGCCTCTGTGTCATCAGACCTTTTGCTTTAAATTGATCATTTTCTGTTGGTTTGTTTACATTTCCTTTGCTTGCTGTGTATTCTCTTCAGTTACTTTCCTTCTCTCACAGCTTCACTCTGCTTCCACTCCTTGTTCAGTAATCACCTCCCCTGCTTGAATACACCGCCGTCCATCTGCTCTTTGTCAGATCACATTAGCTGCGTTTCCATTACAAGACTTTCAGTGTCCAGCTAATGTCGAAAAAACACAATTTTGCATTGGTTACATTTACATTAAATAAGAAACACAAATAAATTCGCATGTGAATAAATTTATCCCGATAAGTCATTAAAAACCTGCCGCGTCATCGATCTCCTCCCACTTCCTGTCATCTTCTTCGTCATTTCCGCCTGTAAGAACATCCGGTCGTTGATCATGTGACTTCTGTGATGTGAAAATGTTGCAGTTTTGCAAAATATATTTATGGTGATGCAGCCGAAAAACAACCTCATCTTAGCACAAAATTTGATCAAAAAATGTCTATTTTCCAATTTACGCAACTTTAACATCAGAGTAACGCAGCTACTGTTATACTCCTGGATTTCAGTTTTTTATGAGTTTATTTTCACCTCTCTGCCTGCTTTCTTGTATTTCTCCATTATTTTATGACATTGTTAGTAACTGTATTGAAAGTAATTTTGAAAAAAGAAAAAAAAATGCAGGCAGTTTGGTGCCAGGTTACAGAAAGTTTAATAATATTTTTACATTTTTTACCCAAAATGTTTGAATCAAGATGCTGCATCTGTTGCTTGTTTCTTGAATTTTACTGTGATGTTTTTGTTAGAAATATTGAGTATCTTATGCTTGCTGTGCTCTTTTGTTTACTGTTTTTGATGTGTGAAGTTGATTTAATCGTGCTGAATATCAGCATTGTTCTGTGAGAACATCAGTTCCAGCTACAGGAGGAAACGAACAGGAACTGGACTCTGCACTACTCAGATTGGAGGTGCAACAAGACTGTGACTCCAGATAAAACAGAAGAAACAGTAACACTATCTAATTAACTCAAGATCAGCCATGACCCCCCTAAGGAAATAAAAAAAGAGAGCGGTAGGAGAGTTTAACTAATGCACTTGTCTGTCCGTTCTCCTTGCAAGTAAATTTAAAACTCTCTTGTCTTTCTCCTTTTTGTGCAATGTTTGAATGATGTAGGTTGTTTGAACGTGACAGTTTTCAAGCTCTTAAAAAAAATAAAGTGCTTGAAGCTAAAACTAAATATGTTGCATTTCTATTATGCTGATGTGTATATTTTATAAGCAGCAGACACACATTTTGTCTACAAATTATGTCAGTGCTTTAGTTTCTCTAGAGTGCAAACTGACGCATATAAATACTTTTTATGTAAAAAAACTACTTTAACGTCTTGTCTTGCTAATAGTAATTATCACAACAATTAACTTGCACCTGAAACATTATATTTGCAGCCCAACAGAAGGCAGCAACAGTAAACTATAAAGTGATGAAAAAAAGTTTTTCTGTAAGTAAATGTAAAACTTAAGAGCAGCAAAGGGACTTTTTCCTCTTACAAATCACAAAGTGCTTCTCCTTTAAACAACTAGATGTGTAATTATTTTTTCACAACTGAGGAAAGATAATTGTCGTCTTCCAGCCATGAAGTAACCACCAGTATTTAGCCGGTGGTTATTTCCCCACCCAGCCTGCGGCATTAAACCCAGATTTACTATCTCTGTGTGTGGGAGAGAATGTGCGTGTGTCTGCATGTTGGAAAACGCTTTTGCTCCCAGATCCCAACAACAATCAAGATTCTCGTCAAACCGACTCTGTTTCTGGTTTTAATTTAATCTGGTTTGGTATAATAAGTAGCAACTGTATTTAAAGAGACAGCATTATGTAAAATAGACTTTTTAGAGCTTTACATCATGTTGCAGTGTTATTCCCTCATCAAAAATATACCTGGAGTGTTGCCTTGATTCTTTCATGCATGTTTGAGAAATCCTTGAATCACCATGGCAACCATTAAGCTGTGCAAAACACCAGGGTGGATCTAGCCCCGCCTTCAGCGACAAAGCTCCTCCTCCAAGCTGCAGTTTCCAAGCTACAGAGCAGCCATTCTCCTCAGGACCTTCAGACTAGCCAGCAGCGATTAGCAAACACCTGCTGGAACTGGGCATCTGCTGAGCTCATTAGACGAGCTACTTTTTAGTAAAACACTGGTAAAATATATGTATTTTGTTAAAGGGTTAATAGAGGAGCCTGCTCTTTCCTGCTCTTTCATGGCGTTAATTCATGAAGTAATATTTTTTTAAGTCATATTTGATGTATACAGCAGCTTTATGGCAACTGAAGGTGATACAGTTGCTGGACTGTGCTACAAAATATCATATATGCCTATGAAAAAATAACAAATTGTGTACAAATGATTAAATTAATGTAAAAGCAAACCTGCTCATCTGTTTTTCATATTTTCTTTTACACTATTTTTCCCCTTAGTGTTGCAAAATCCTTTGCAGTTTTCACATCAGCAGGGGCCACAAACCCTCACCATTTAGTCATGCATAATTTATCTGGATGTAAAAGGCCCCAATTATACCGTGTGTGTGTTTCACCACACTCAGGCTGCACATTTAACTGTGTTTTATTTTTTTTTTCACCAAACAGGCCTTTGAAACGAATACACTGGGGGATCAGAGACGGCAAAGTCAACAGTGCCACAACTGTGTAGGAATTTTTAATCCGCCAATTACGGCCCATGCATACATGCAACTCCCTGACTGTTTAATGCAATGAATGTCTGCAGGGAGCGCTCCTAATGTGAGCACAGAGAGCGATGTGAGGAACAGAGATTCATGTGTCTCTCTGTGTGTGTGTGTGTGTGTGTGTGTGTGTGTGTGTGTGTGTGTGTGTGTGTGTGTGTGTGTGCGTGTGCGCGCTGCTAGCTTTGCCTTACAGTCCGTGGGGGGTTATCTGTATCGAGCACCGGGTGGATGTTGGTAGTCAAGACGATGTTTCTGGTGAGTGGAAGCAGCTCTCTGTGTCTCAGTGCCTTTTGTTTTTTTCAGAAAACATTTTAATTTGTAAAAAAATCACCTTGTGGGGTTGCATACAAACAGCAGGCACCTGTGGGTGTTTCTCAGTAATGAATGTTTCTGTCAGGAGCTTTGGGGTTTTACTCTTTGTACACTAAATATAAAAACTGAGAGAATATTATCCTGTATAATTAGACATGATTATATGTGACATTGTTATTCCCTTGAGCGGTGGCAGTAGAAATCTCTGGAAATTGAACCTCACACACGTAGAAACCCTGATTTATTCAGATTAGGAAACAAAAAGCAGTTTTAAAGTCATTACTCCGGCTTCCTGTATGTCAAAGAAAAGACTTTGAAATACTTATCTTAGTTTATAAACCACTGAACAACTTGCACTGCAAAAACAAAAAACCTTAGCAAGTAGTTTTGGTTTAATTAGTTAGCAAGATGTAAGAGCTTTTTAAAGTAAATAATTCCTTAATGTTTACAAAAAAGCTCTAGTTCTGCTGGCAGATTATTTCACTTATAACATGACATTTTTCCCATTTTATAAGTGAAATGATCTACCAGTGAAACTAGAGCTTTTTCATCAATATTAAGGAATTATTTACTTTAAACAAGTTCATATTCCTAGCTGAAACCTTACTTTTAAGGAAGTTTTGTCTTATTTCAAGTGTACTAAGGTATTTGCACTAGAAACTAGACCAAAATCACTTGGTAAGGTTTTGTGGTTTTACAGTGTAGCGGCGAAATTCACTGAAAATCCGTTTTTGTTGTTCCAAGCCTCTCAGGTCTTCTGGCTCTGCTCTGCTTCCCCTCAACCATAGAGAATCAGCAGAATTCAGTTTTTACTCTCCACAAATTTGGAACAAACTTCCAGAAAACTGCAAAACAGCCGAAACACTGAGTTCCTTTAAGTCCAGACTAAAAACCGCACCCGTTTAAAGTTGCTTTAGAAAGATAATAACTGGAATATTGATCAAAATATTGACGATTTTGATCATGGCACTTGACAAAATGTAATGTCTGTTACTCGTTTCACAGTTGGTGACCGTTTAAAAATATTTGTTGCTGACATGTTTATTTCCATATATTTTCAGTAATAAATGAAAACATCTGCTGTAGCGTTCTGCTCTCCAGCTGCTGGAGGAGTGAGTTTTGCGTCCTCATCTTCCTTCTCCTGATCCTCTTTGAGGATTCCCACCAGACGGGACCAGTTGGAAGATGTAATCTCTGCAGGCCCCACCCATCTGGATTTTCTTGACAAACTCTTGAAGAGAGAAGCAAAGGCTTACAAGGTGCCTGCAGCACAAGTGGCTCCGCTTGTTGAGCGCTCTGGGCCTGGGGACGTGTCACTGTTCTGACTCTGAGTACGCAGAGTTCACGGCCCGATAGGTGACAGCAGTAGATCAGGTGGTACAGATAAATCCTGAGATTTGCCTAATGGCTCAACTCCAGCAGCACTGCAGAAGAAGTGGATCACTGATGAGGCCTCACCCGTCCTTTTCATGATTTCATAATCACTTTTCCTGTCACTTGTCAAGAAAATCATGTCAACTTCTTCTTCTTTGTTCTTTGGCTGCCTTTTCTCTCATCAATCCATTGTTTTTAAAGGGGATGTGTTAGGCAAAATTCACATGTTTTGTTTTTTAACTTCCAATTGGGCCTCAGCTGCTTCTAAAAACACCACAAGCTCTTAAAAACATACCCGTCAGGTTTTGACAATAAGTTAATGTTTTTTGGTGTCTGGAGAATCACTCATTTCAAAATCCTCCAGAATGTAACGACACAAATCAGCAGGCACTATCCGTTACCTAGCAACCCCCGCAAAGCTCAGACTGTTGCTTAGCAACCTAAACTGAGCCCCAGGATGTTTGGTCAGCTGGTTTTACTGCTGTATGTGCTGTACAATGGCTGCTGTTAAAGACAAGTGTTTTGTTGTTGACTCACTGTCCACGAACTACGTGCTGCATTCTTGTTTGTTGTGCAGGAGGCTCCACTTCTGCTTTTCAAAGATGTACGGTTGCATAATTGCGCATCTGTTTGCAGCTGTTTTTATGTGTGAGTGTATATTTTGGGGTGGGGGGTGTGGCCAGCAGCAGCTTGACTAAAATGTAATTATCTAAAAATGATTATGAGCAAAAGAATGTCTTGAACATGTTTTGCATAGCCCATAAATATATTCTGACATGTTCAAGGAAGCATGATTAACTATGTAAATGTGTTATTATGCAATAAAAAGCTATGAATACTGAATGGAGCTTAAAATGTCATTATCTATGAATTAGTTATGTAATTAATGTAATGAAAAACATGTTTTGTATAGTCCATGACCTGTTCAAGGTAGAATAATGAGTCGCATAGATTCTCTGTTGTCTTAAATTCAAAGTTTAAACCAGTATTATATAAACATGTAACAAACTCCTTTAGCCTCTTCGTTACCCCCAGTCTGTTATAAAGATGATTTATTTCCATTTTTTAAAATGAAAAATGCCAAAATAAGACAGTTTGATATAGAATAAATTGTATTTCAACACCAAAAAGGTGTTTTTCAAAGAGGTTTTAGCTGAACATGGGGCATGTAGAAGATGATTTGTTAAAAGATGATGGACCTTTAACAAGTCTGGGCTTGATTTTTTTATTCTATGTCTTAAAGATGTGGCTTCCAGTTAGTTTTATCTGCTGCAGATAGTTTTATTTGTAGCCCTGGTCATTATTTGTTCTACAGTTGACCAGATTTCTCATGTTTTAAGCTCACACTGGACAGGACGGCGTCTCAAAATGAATGAAAACAGACATATGAAAAAAAAAAAAACACACCGAAAGACTTATTAAAAGTACTGATCAAGAAATACTTTTACACCAATAGGCTGCTAGAAGGGAAAATATAAAGATGTAAGAGTTGGTTGAAAATTTTGTACACTGATATAAGTCAAACTTGTTGGTTGAATAGTGATTTAGAAAAGGGAGGAAAGGTCTTGTTTACGTTATAGAGACGTAATTTACGTTTTCATGTCAACTTGAGTCTGTTGGATCAAGTTGTCCTCTAGCGCCCTCTGGTGTGAGCATGTGGCAACTTTTCTGAAAATATTTCTTCAAATTTCTCTAAAAAGTACCTTTTTCAGCCTCACTCTGTCACAAGGACTAAATAATCCTAAATCATCAAAATGAATATTTTGTAAATCCATGAAAAACACCAATGATAACACAGTTTGACTGATTCAAAATAAGATTTTCGCACCAACAAAGCGATCGTGAAACAACCGTTAACTGTAGTCCAACTAGTGAACGATGATGATGTCACTTCCTTTTAGATACGGTTCATCTGCTGGACTGATTCTTCTTCGTTTGTTCTTAAATTCTCTGATTTTTTTTATTTTACATTGTACAACAAGGTGTTAACTTCAGGTAGGAGAACTAAACGGAAAAAAATCAATCGGAGTTCATGTAGGATACAACTTAAGACCTGGAAGCCTGAAAACCTCTGATCAATTCAATAAATGTGTCTCTCTGGAAGAAAAATGCCAAATAAACGGAGACAGGATTAAAATAATATGACTTAGAAGAGGTAGCCATCTGGAAACAGAAGGTAAACTTTTTTGTCGAAATAAATTTTTACATCTTCTGTGTTGAATCAGATCGTCCTCTTCTGCCCTCTGGTGGGCACATGTGAGAAGCTGCATATCTACTATGCTTTCTATTTTCCTCATGAATTTGGATGTAATCAAAACAGGAAAAATGTGAATATTAAATAATATATACATTTATATTTGACGGTGATGTTTAATTTGAACTGCACTGGGTGTGCTGGGTGTTAAAGAAGCGAAAAAAGACGCAAACAGGAACAGTTTATTTGTTCAGACAGGTTTCTTCTTGTTAGTCTTTTACTGGTTTTATTCTGTCCCAGTAAGAATAATTTTCACTCTTTCAAATGCTCTAAAATCCACTTTATTTCAAATTATTCCTCATGTCAAACAGCGGTAGATGTACTGGGAAAAAAATCATTCTAAAACAAGACATTACAAAAAATACTAAAAGAAAATAGAACAACATTTGAATAACAATCCACATTTTTTCTTTATAATATCGGTTTCTTGAAACGAAGGGTTTAAAAAGTATCTTTTTCCTGTCTTAGCCTCATAAAGCCAGTAGAGGTCGCTATTGTTGCTTTAAATGCGGAGATGACTTGTGATTGACACATACAGTACAGTACACTCACTTCACCCTTAATAATATAATTATAAAAGTATATTTACCACAATATCTTTATGTTCGCTCATAAAATGGGGGATTCTGAGGCTTTAAACAGGAAAAATTCCTCAAATTGGGTCTAAAAATGTGATTCATTTTTTGTCAGTGATGGAAAAAGATTAGAATAGTGATCTAATCAAGTTTTATAATTCCATAATAATAATAATTTAGGCTGGAGTTGCAGTAATGTAAATAGAAGTCTGATGAAAAGTCACTGATCTTTGGCTCACAGCAGCATTTTCTTATCTAATACTTCATTATCACCCTGCCTGCACATGTACATGGGAGAAAAAGTAAACTTAAAAAGATAAAGATGCATTTAACAGGTAAGTAATAGATAGAAAGCAGGGTAAATATTGGTTTTAAATACGAGATGGGAAGATGGTAGCAATAAAACCTGACACTGCTTTAGCCTTCTGGACGTAAAATGTTTGCACACTTTAAGTATCTCAGGTGTGAAAATGTTCACCTTTTCCACTTCTGCTGCTGATCAACACCACTAAAATATTTTATACAAAGTGACAATTTGATAGTAATAAAACACGGAGCTGTTTTATTTTCCATGTTTTCCGGTTCTATGGGAAGACATTTTTCTGCAAAAAGTGAAACATGCGCCCCAGAAGTTAACATACCGTGAAAACATCTTCATTACTGGATCCATTTCACAGGTTCACTTTCTCATAAGGCCAATTAAAGGCTTCGGTCACACCCTTTCCTATCTAGTCTGCCTCTAAACTCCCTGTGATCACACAGTTGTTTCACTGCTTTCTTTGCTTACTTTGTCATTTTTTGCACAGCAGTGCACACACTCGGTGGCCTGTGTGCTGCTGCGTTCGCTCGCAAACTACACCTGAGCATCACGCCTGCACGGCAGCCGTGTTCGCCGCTGCTTTGTCTGCTGTTACACGTCAGGTTGCCTCTGCCTGTGATTAATTAGCATCCAGTTTGTTAACCCTTCTCAACTGGCAGAGGAGCACTCGGGCTAATGAGCCGACAGCGAGCTAGCAGCTTACAGAAACAAACGCAGCTCATCCGTCAGGATCTGAAGGCTGCTGGACTCACATGAACTGGTGGTGGGATTCTGAGTCGAGATGACCGTTTTCATGATCCAAATCTCCTCAAAACCAGCTTAAAAATATTTCTAAACATGTCTAATCTGGTTCTTGATGTGCATCTGGATAAATACACTACAAAAACACAAAATTTTACCAAGTAGTTTTACTCTAGTTTCTACTGAAAATATCTTAAGAAATAAGACAAAACTTTTCAGCAAGGCATAAGAAGTTGTTTTATTAAGTCAATAAAAAAGAAGGACTTTATATACTCAAATTCAAAACTTGTAAGATTGAAACCACGAAGAGAAGCTCTTTTGTGTCTGTGGTGTGAAACTCTGGAACAGTTTAACTGGAAATAAGGCAACAAATTAAACACATTAAACAATTAAAGCTTCTGTATGAAGAAATGGTCTAAATATGAGAAACCATCTTGATATGTTATTGTTGTTGTTGAAGCATTATTAGCACCAATATTAACATTATTAATGTTAATACTACTACAGCTACTCTTAGTAATAATTTTACCTATGTGTAAATTGTAAGCACATCATTGAATGAATCTGATTTAATCTGGTTTATTGCTACAAATGCATAATTGTGATGCGACTGGAGAACCGGTGTGTTTTAATAAGTTTATGCTTCTATCCACTTCTTTCAATCATTTACTGTATTACTGTCATTTTATTTGTAATTCATAACATTCAATAATATTAATAAATACTTCTTTAAATTGATGAAATAGTACTAGTTACACGGGCAGATTATTTCACTTATAACCAGAGGCAGACATAGTACCCAAAAATGTACTCAAGAAATAGTAGCACTACTTCCAGACATTTTTACTCAAGTAAGAGTAAAAAAGTATTTGGTAAAAAGTTTACTCAAGTACTGAGTAACTGATCAAATTATCAGTCATTTAATATTTAAAATTACATCATCAGACGGACCAAAATGTAAAGTTGAGTAGAAATTTTGGCATTTTAAGGACCAAATTTACAATAATTCATATGAGTAACAAAAAAAATAACAAAAAGAGGCAGAAAAAAATTTCCAAATGAGTTTCATTCTTTAAACAAATTGTGAAACTTTAACAAAAACTGCAGGTGTGTGTGTGTCTGTCTGGTTGAAACATGTTTGTTTTTCATTCAGTGGGTAGAAAATCCAAACATTTTTACTCAATAGTAGAAATGCTTCATAATAAAATTACTCACGTAAAATAAAAATAAAAATAAAAAAGTACAGCGTGGTAAAAAAAAAATCTCCTTAAATAAAATTATTTTCAAAAAAGTTACTCAAGTATATGTAATTTAGTAAATGTAACTAATTGCTACCCAACAAATACTTTTTCATGAATATTAAGGAAATAATGACTAAACAAGTTCCTATATTTTGCTAAAAGTTACTTGTAATTTAGTTTTGCCTTATTTCAAGTGGACTAAGAGAAACTGGACCACTTGAAAGATTTTGAGCTACCATTGCTGTTTGAGCAACAGCCAATCGGAGCCAGGAGGAGGGTCTTAGCGCTGTCAATCATCTTAGTGTACATGCTGTTCAATGTGTTGATGGCGGAGAAACAACTTACTCTTTCAAGGAAACTGTTTATCCACAGTCATTGGTGGCTACGCTAACTAGCCTTAGCATTCATGTTAGGCTACGATAACTTTAACAAATGCTTCCGCTTTAAGCATAGATATGAAATGGTTTTCTGACTGTTGCAAAAATGGGAATATAAAGGGATAAAATGACTGCTAACAGAGTAAAATAATGTATTTTATATTAAAATATGCTAAAAAGAGACTAGTACAGCTTTCCACCACACATCATGCTGCACATTCTCAGCAGGTTTGACCCATTTGGCCGTGTCAGTCATGAAGCGGTTCTGTCCGCTGCTGCTGCTGCTGCATTGATGAAGGTTTAGTCAACAGCCAAGCAGTGTAGCAGCAGTTTTACAATCTGATCGACACGTGACAGCACCCCCACTGCGTCCTGCAGGCGCCTGAATGATGTATGAGTTTACCCAATAACAATGTAGGTTATAATCTATTGAGATAAAACATGTTTGACTTTATTGTTTCTTCTCAGTCAGAAGAATAAAGACGTGTTGCAAACTTTTTTCCAGGTCAGAAGAGAAATATATTAGCTGTTTAGCTCAATCAAGCTAATTAGGGTGCAATCAAGGCTTTATGATTATTTAACATTTTGCCTCTTTGATGTTGACGCTTTGGATTCATCGCTCTGAGCGTGGAGCAGACACAAACATCTGAGCTTTTAGCGTTTAGCTGACGTTACCCCACAGGAGCTGAACTCATGTAAACACTCTGAACTTTTTGTTTGTTATTGCACTTTTTTTATTATTATTATTATTATTTTTTTTATAGATTATAGATTTAGTTTTGGGGAAAACCCCAAACTGTGCTTCTCAGATTGTGGAGTGAAAAATAATGGCCCTCATTACTGAAATGTCAAAGGCTGCAGCTCTGGTTTGTCTTCATTGGTTGCTGTGATTGCTTGGTTATTTTAATTGGACGAGGCGTTAGCGGAGGTTCATTTTGATTGGTCAGAGTGACCACCCTGCATCTCATCCCCCAGGACTCCATTAGCCGCTGCCAAGTCCGAGCGTGTTCGTTAAATCTCGTCTTGCTGCGCTTCGCAACAGCAGAAAACGACTCCGAGCGCACAAACTGTAATGCTATATTTATAAGGCAGTATTTATAAACACATTTGCATATATCAAGATGAAAAAGTTGTTTGAATAGGGGGCAATTTGCATTTGGTGAAACATATGGCGGAGCCGCGGAAGCCATGGGCCATGCCTTCATTACCCGATCTTCATTTCATCAGCTCCCCGCACTCCCACTGCGCCTCCCCGCGGCGGAGCCTTCTGTCCCCGAGGTTTCAGTGACAGGGGACAATATGTCCCCAAGGTGAGGAGCGGGGAGGAGGGACGCCGCACGCACACCGCTCCTCCAATGATTATTTAATCAGACTCTTCACTCTGGATCTGAGGAAGGAGCCACGTACAAAGCGGTGCTTATTACCCATTTGTTCGACGCAGGGATGGAGAGAAGAAGGGGGAGTGGAGTAGATCGGTGGCTGGAGGACGGTCTAAAAAAGGCATGAAGGGAAGTGGGACGGGATGGAGCGAGAATGTGGAGGGATCAAGAGGTTTTACATAAAAAGGGACTAAAACATCAGATGAAGATAGTGAAACTTCATTAGTTCATTTCTAATACCTGCTTTACTTCTGTTGGGAAGGCCACCATTGGGTAGACGATGGTTCGTACACACAGAGGCGCTCCTAGCCTGTTTGGCGCCCTGGGCGAACATCATTTTCTTTGTGTACCAAATTCTCTCCAATAGAGCTTTAATAGCAATCAAACATTAAATATAAAATAAATTAGACTGCCATGCTGACAGAGGGTAAGTTACAATAGACTCAAACTGTACTAAATATTAACAATTTAATAAATTGTAATGTCTAAGGGCTTCAGCACTTAAATATTGGTTTTACTTTCACTCTGGAAAATGCAAACCTGAACTTAAATAATTAACCTCAGACAAGTGAACATGATTTGCAAAATACTTTTTCTTAACACTTATTTCTTTGCAATTAGTTGTCACACTGAATAAAACACACAACGGCTTCACAAACTTCTGCTGGTGTGGGAGAAACCAATTTGTTCCACAGTTTTGCCTGGCGACGTGCCTTCAAGACAACGCACAGGGCAAACCTGACCCACCTCTACCCCACGTCAGAAAAGGTTTCACATTAAAATTGTCAACATTAACATGAGATTAATCTAAATGTGTAACACACTCCCTCCTCTGAGCTTCTCTCTAACAGGGTTACTTCACATCAACGCGTCAACAATGCCGAGTTTCAAACTCAAGTGAAGAGTTGAGTCAAAACCAATGTAATTATAGCCTCTTCCTGCAATGATGAGTTATCCTCTCAGCTCCTCACTGAAAATTTGCTTCTTAGTTTTGTCTTATTTCAAGTGTACTAAGATATTTGAACTAGAAACCAGACCAGAAATACTTGGTAAGATTTTGTGTTTTTGATTGATGTTACAGCTCTAATAACAAGAATTTCTTCAAGCCGGTCACGGTATCAAACTGTCCCAGAAATTATCGCAATTAATGATAATATTGTTTTATTGAGAAAATTTTCAAGTAATTTATAATATTTGCGTAATGGCATAATAATTAAAGGAAACATTCTCAAAGATCAGTAACTTTTAATATTTAACACAGAAACTGGAAGACATTTAAAATATCCAAAATAAACAAACAAAACAAGAGAAATGACTAATCTTATTAATTAGTGACTAGTTGAGACCAAAGCATTGGACTGAAGACTTTTGTCACTCAGTCTATGGTAAAAACAAGGAGAAAAAAAAAGAGAAAAACAATAAATCATGCATCTGGAAATTTTAATTTATCATTTGATTAATTGATTTATTCCTTATTGTGACAGGCCTGACTCTTCATCTTGTAGTATTTATTTCTCTTTAACGATCCAAACTTGACAAACACATTGTGCTGCCACAGAGAGAGATGGCAGGTGAAAGCACAAAGCTGTTGAGCAACAACGGAGCGGAAAGCTGGATGAAAGGAGAACAGAGTCGGTTCGTGTCGGGGTTTCGGTCGGGTGGAGGTCCTGCAGGTGAAGACTCAGTCTGTGTCTGGCTCCAGTTTGTCAACCCACAACACAAACGCTGCATTTGCATGTGCAAAAAAGTGTCCCGGGTTGAAGAGCTGCGGCCTCTTCAACCCTTCAGCGATTTGCTTAAGTGCATATTGAAGCTCCTCAGACAATTTTTGTTGTTGTGCGATATCTGCTGCTTTTCTTTCTCCCTTGCTGTTTGTCTGGTGGTGCAGGGCGGGGTTAGAGGAGGGCGCGGTGGTCACAGTTGTCTGACACGGTTTCTGCCCTCAATGTTTGTCTTACTATTTCCATACCCTAATCCCATTTGGATAGGGTCGAGTTTAGAGTCAGGTGGTTGTTTCTGAAGGTCACTGCAGATATTTACGGACTATATGACTAGAAGCATTCATCTGAAAGTCTAAATTTAGAGGAAACTGTAAAAAATGGTTAGCAGCTAACAGTTTTTCAGCTGTTTCTAGTGTTGTGAAGAGAATTTGAGGATCTGAATAACAGATGTGTGAAAGGGAAAATTTATCTTTATCATCTTCAAGTTATAGCTAAAACTAGCAGAAACTGAGAGCATTTGTTTTTTTCATACACCACCACTGCTGAATGTAGTGAATTATTGTACTGCGTGCTAAAATCACAGTGACTATCTAAAAGCTGAAAACAATAAATTAACTGAATTGTTGAATAAGCATTTTCCCAGTGACAGCAGTACATACTATAATACACAGAATATAATACATGATATATAATACACAATATATAATATACAATATAATACTCAATGTAAGACAATAGTTCCAGTAAGATAACTCCATTTCATATGGATTTAAGGCCGTTAAAGTTCGGAAAGTTGAAAACTTGAGAAAAAAACTCTTTAGATTCATTTCAAAAATTTCCTAAAGAAACTTTTTGAGCTCAAAGATGAAAGTTTTTGATTTTGAAAAAGTCAAACATTTTTGACTTTACAAGCTTGGAAAATTTCAATGTTTTTTTCTGGAAAATTTCACAGATTAATCCCAAATTTTCTGAAATTCTTGCTGGTGGAAAGTTTTTTCAATTTTTTCTTTATCTACAGCTGCTCTAATTTGCTGTTGTAATTTTGAAGCTTGACAAAGTGTGGTACAAAAACAGATGTATTTAATTCTGGTGATATCAGCTGTTTACATTTTTAATGTGACAACACAATGAACTGAATATTGCATGAAGTAGAAGTACATAACGGAGGATTGATCTCTGAAGTTTTGTTTTAAGTTTTTACTTTCAGCTTTGAAGGAGTAAGGGACCAGAGCCACCTGCAAGTAGCTAAAATCACCTGAAACCACCTGAAACCACCTCTAAAAAAGCTTCAAACTGCTTATTTTAATACTGTAAACACCAAACATACCTTAACACTCTTTGATGCTCCCAGTGGAAACCGTCTAAACATTTACCTCTTAGGGTGGTAAATGTTAGCTTTAAGTCTTTGATCTTTGAGGAACAACCAATCAGTGCCAAGGAAAATGACTGATGCATCTGGATTGGCTGCTTTATTATTCTACTGTTTTCTAGAATAATCTTTAATAAAATGGTTGTGAAATCAATTAATTGATTTTTTATTTTTTTTGTCTCAAACTTGCCACCATACAGGAAAAACTGCCTGCGCTACCAGGCCAGTTGCTGCACTTCTTCTTCCTGGATGTATTTGGACACATCCAACTATTCTCACCCATAAATGGAAAAACAAATCCACTTTTTGGCTATGTAAACACTCTGCAGAAAAATACTGGTTTAATTAATTTCCCTTTATGGTAATGATTTAATCTTAGGCCAATAAATAGTAATTTTTGCAGTGCATTTCATCCCCCTAAGTGAAACCCCAGTATTATTTTTTTTGGCGTTGAGACGGGGGCAAACAGGATGAGCGCGTCATTAAAGCCGCACATCATCAACAGGCGGCGACTCGGGGAAAAGCATCCAGTTTGTGAATAAGTAATGACTGCCCGAGATCACAGGAACCTAACACTACAACAAAACAAGTTAAGCACAAAGCTTTGATAATGACTGTTAATAATTCAGAGTGTGTAATTATCGCTTTACAGGAAAGCACGATGGCGGCAGCTTGCTGTAGGGATGGTGGCAATTAAAGATGAGAGAGATCAGGGTCAGCAGATCAAGGAGAGGCAAAGCAGGGGATTGTGTTGAGAAAGCAGACGATGGCCTTACGAGATCTGGTGAAAGATTAGACAGATGGACTTTTAATATCTTGAAAGAAATGTGCAGTAGATTCTTGATTATGAAGCCAAAGTAAAGGAGCTGGATGTGAAAAAGTTTTTCATGAAAGGAAAAGTAGCAGTAGAAGTAGTAGTAGGTGTTGTGCAAAACAGGTCTGGACGGTACCAGAAAAATATAAAATTGGGATTGTATTGCAAAAGATCTGACAAATGCTTGTGCTTTAGCCATCTATCTTACAGCCTTTACATTCAGTGTTTGTACAAAGAGCAGCTACAGTCTAACTTTATCGCCTGAACACATGACATTTGTAAGACACTGACTGTCCTTTTGCATCCAAGCAGTCATTTTGTCTGCAGTATTGCATAAAGTGCTACTGAGATGCTCTGATGTGCAGACATCAGTAATATCCGTTAATCTTGGAAGAGTTATGAGGTCATTTCCAAACAGCTTTAAGTCTTATTCTCAAGTAGAAACCATTTAAGACATCTGTCAATCTTAGAAGTGGGCTTCCCAGAAAATTCACCCCAGGTCAGATGTGGATGCTTAGAGATTGTTTAAAAAAAAAATCAGAGCTCGACAATTGGTAAAAGAAACTGAACATGTATGTTTTTTTGTTGGAAGGAGTGAATGATAAAGCCTCGTCTCTCTAAAACGAGTTTGGCAGAAAGTTTTAGGTCAGCAAAGCTGCATCTGACAGAACGTAAGACGTCTGCAACAATGTTCTCTGGACAGATGAGACAAAAGTTTGAAGAAAGTCAAACAAGGACTTTGCACCTTAAGTTTAATGGCAGTACTAGGATTCCTAAGTTTACCAAAGTTTTCTAGAGTCAAATGTGGGGCCATCCGAGTCACAGTTGGAGCTTGGACCAATCTGTTGTCAATGAACCGAAACACATCAGCAAACTAAACGAACATATAAGTATCTTTGCATCAAGATTTAAGAGCTTGTTTTAACTTAATATTAACTCCTTAATGTTGATGATAAAGTACTAGTTCCACTTTCAGATCTTTTCAGATATAATATGACATTTTTAATCTGCCAGCTTAACTAGTACATCAATATTAAGGAATTACTGAGTTAAAAGAAGCGCCACTATCTGGCTTAAAAAATACTTTAAGTTAGTTTTATTTTAAATGTATCAAAGTATTTGCAATAGAAACTATAGCAGAATACTTGGTAAGGTTTTGTGTTTTTTCAGTGTAATTGAGGTTCAGACCTGAAACTGACCTGAAAAAAAAGTCTGCAAACCGAATTTAACATTTTGAAAGACGACTGGGCCAAAATCCAGCAGGAGCAACCTGATGAAAAAACATCTGTTGTGTCCCGATCTGTTAAACCTCACATTTTCTTTATGTTGCATCCACGAGGTCTCCGTCTGCGGAGGAATCTGCGACCTACCACTTCCTCAAATCTGCCTCCCTATTGTCCCAGAGACCTTGAGTTACTCCAGCCAAATGTCGAGGTTTCACATTTGCAACTCAAAACTAGTCGGATCAATGGCATATGTAATCACGCCTGTTTGTCATCCTAAGATTTGAATTTCACAATGTCTGTGTGGAGCAGAGAGGTAGGGAGGAAAAGGGAAAAAAACCCTGGAAAGATGTCAGACGTCTCTCAGAATCTGTCTTTCAACAGCTTCACGATCCTCTTTGACGCCAAAGGGCATTCACATGCATTTGGCGGCCATTGTTGGCAGGAAAATGACTAATCATAACATCATTGACGTGTTTTTTTTAAAAAACTGCCTACAGACGACAGTACCATTGACAACCTTTGCTCCCATCATGAGAGAAAGAGTTAATTTGATCATGATGACACCAGTTTCTCTCTAAAGGCCCTTTTCAGGCCAGCCGCAGCAGCTGGGGCTGGAAAGAGCAGGCGATGGGATGAATCCTCAGCACTGATAGATGGAGAGGAGAAGGTGGAGGGGGCGTAAATAACAAGAAGAGCCGTTATTACGGCTCCATTTAAGGAACGAGAGGGGTTTCTGAATTGCCCTGGATTGCGATCCTGTGCTCCTTCATTCCTGTGTAAGACCCTCGGAGCGGCAGAATGGGCCTTGGGCCAGTGCGAGGTGCTGAGGGTGGAGAAAGAATAAGATCACAATTGCATTTTGAGCCCAAAGAGGCAGAAACGAGGAGCCGATGAGCCCCTAATTGCCAGATGGTGAATATTTTCGCTCCCTTTCAGCAGAGCATTAATTGCAGGGCTGCCCGGGGGTTGAGACGTACTGATCAGTGTGGCAGAGGATTCTGACCCTGATTATCCCCTCAGACTGGGGAGACAGTCAGGGGTTCAGGGTGGGGGGCATGAAGGTGTTTAGGGGCCAATCATTTGCCTATTGAGCCACCTGGGCCTTGACATTTTGGGGCTTCAAGTCGGAGGCCGCTGATGATGAAACTGGGTTGAGGGTCTTCTGGGAGCGAAAGCAAGAGGAGTGTTATGAGTTTCGGCAGGGTGGTGAGGGGCAAAAAGACCACCCCGCCTGTCATCTTCTCCCCTCCCTGTCACCCACCTTTCCCTCCTCCTGCTCCGCCTTTCCCAGCCCCGAAGCTCCTCGTTTACATATCTCCAAAAGATGTAATTGAATTAAATAAAGCTTTCCTTCGGGGCAGCTGCCACAGCTGCTGTTTGTGGCATGTCAAAAGGCCCGCCACTTTAAGAGCACTTACATATGCTCCAAATTAGCAGGTCAGATAGGCGGACGCACGATGACAGTGCCACGGCTGCCAGCGCGACAAGGGGCCCACAGCTGTGAGCAATTCACCGTGCAGAGAGGGGGCTCTTTAAGACCTCTGATTATGAAGGGCAGCGGTGCACGTGCTCATTCACATACACACATTACCAGGCATTCATGTGTGCCGACACACACGCACGCACGCACGCACGCACACACACACACACACACACACACACAGGCGTCCACATCGCTACAGATGTAGAGACTGAGGTCACTGCAACAATTAGGCAAACTTTTGTCTTTTAATAAAAAAATTCCTTAAGAAAACAGGTAACAATTAAGGGAAAACTTGGCAAGTGGACTAACTGATTGAAAAGTAAGGCTCGAAGAGGAGCATTATGCAAAATTCCAATTCTTTTTTCTACTGCTTCTAAATACAGACCAAGAGCTTAAAAAAATAAAATTTTGACAGTAAGTTAATATTTTTCAGTGTCTGGAAAATGAGCCATTACACAAACCCCCAGAATAGAGGCGCTACGCCGTTACCTAGCAACCCGAGCAAAGCCTAGCTCGTTACCTAGCAACCCAAGCTGAGCTCCAGGATGATTCGTCAGCTGGTTTTACCACTCTATGAGCTGTACAATGGCTGCTGGAAAAGACAAATATTTTGTTGTTGACTTACCATCCGGAAACCACTTGCTGCATTCTTGTTTGTTGTGCAGGAGGCTCCACTTCTATTTTTCAAAGATGTACGGTTGTGTAATTGCACATCTGTTTGCAGCGGTTTTCACATGCCAACAGCAGCTTATTTGGATTTAAAGTTACAAGAGGCCCTAAAACGGCTCATTCTGAAAGGAGCTAGAAACTGATCAAATAAAATGTCGTTGTCTAAAAATGATCTAGAGCAAAAAATGTAGTGAACATGTTTTGTTTATCCCACAGACTTATCCTAACCTGTGAAAAGAAGCATAATAGGTTTAAACACAAACTAGTCTATCATTTTGTGAACATATTCAACCTGCCACCTAAAGGCATGTAGCAGATTTTCCTCTAAGCTAACTGCCATTTGAGCTTTGTTTTTAAAAGTCCAGCAGTGCATGTTTGTTTCAGAACTCCTCACATGCAAATGGTTGCATCTCTGAACAGTTTAAATCATCTGGAAAAAGAGATGCACTGGGGATAACTCCAGGTGGGTCACACAGTAACCATTTATTGGTTTTTAATGGAAATCTATTTGAACACAACAGACTTTAACTAAGTGGAGATTTGATAATAATGTAAATGAACGATTACAATGGAAGCCCAAAAGAGATTCAAATTTTTAAACTGCTCTTTTAGACTGGTAATGTGTTCTAACAACAACTTTACATCTATTTTTACACAGATGCTCTGCTTTGGTGGACATGTTTCTGAAACAACGTGACCAGCATCCACAGTAAAAACAAAATACAAATATTGATCTTGGTGAGTTAATTTTGAGGACTAATTAATTCACATTTTCTTTCTGAAGTAGCTAACTAGACTTTGACTATGCCACTAAATGCATTCTGTTGCATTTAGAAGCATTCACGGCTGTGTTTGGGTGGCTGTCCTCACATTTCAGTCTGGAATATTTTGGTTTACAGTGGAGTCTAGTAACTGCACGGTTTTGAGGTCCAGTGGCTGCAAAAGTATTATACCAGAAATCCTTTGTTTTGTTACGTCCAATTGGTATATTGGTCAATCATTTCTACTTCTTGGCTCAGGATTCGAAGTGTTTGCTTGCTCTCACAAATGCAATGTTCACTCTTGGGAAGATTGGCAATTTTCTCACAATTTTCTTCTTTGTTTCTCCAGAAGTAAGACAGAAAACTGGACATTTTCATAAGCAATTTGTACCTTGGGATGTTAGTCAAAATGTATAAATATCTGAGGGTATTTCAGAGCTTTTTAATTCATTATTTGTTATTTAAAAATTAATTCAGGTACGTAATTGCTCTCTAGTATCTGTTCAAATTGATTGCCTGTAAAATAATGAGATTAAGACCATGAAAAACACCTGCTTGGGTTTAGACATTAAAAAACCAAGTTGTGACGGTTATGTTTCACTTCATGGCCACCATAATATCGTCTCCTGGTTACACTGGAACCATCTGTGAAGCAAAAGGAAACAAATCTTTTCTCATGCATAGGTGGACACATTGCTGTGGAAGAAACCAAAACTTATTCTCTTCATATTTTTTTGTTTCTTTTTCAACAAACTCTGAGTTTGACCTACTAACATCAGTAGACGTGTTTGTTGTGATGCCCAATCTACACTTC
The DNA here is from genome assembly GCF_001443285.1 of Poecilia latipinna. Taxonomy (NCBI): domain Eukaryota; kingdom Metazoa; phylum Chordata; class Actinopteri; order Cyprinodontiformes; family Poeciliidae; genus Poecilia; species Poecilia latipinna. Next base: position 22,964 of record NW_015115941.1, read on the forward strand.
CTCTACCGTCCCAGATCTTTCTCTTTCTCAAGTCCGCTCTTCAGAGCTTTAGGTGAAACAACAAACAGCAGCATTTGTGCCGCAGCAGAACTGCTCTTTATAGTCACTTTTCATGTGTTGAGCAGGAATCATAAAGTCATCAACACTTAACTTCGTTTATGTATCAAGTAAGACACGCCTGTCTTATTGCAATCAGGCGTTGTGAACAATCATCTAATGACTTGTCACTCAAGGTCTGTTGGGCAATTATGTTGCATTTGCATGGTAGTCAATGATGTTTATGACAAATAATCTATGTCTTAATTGCTTATCTGTTTTCCTTAAGACTGAAGTGTACTCATGATTAGATGTGATGAGCTGAAGACTCAGGTAAGAAAGTTAAGATAAAGTTGACTGGTTATGTTTATTTGCAAAGGATTCCTTTTGTAGTTGGCTAATAAACAATGAAGCTAACTTTTGGACGGAGGTCAATATTTACATATTGTTTCTTTATAAACTTTATCTTCTAAGGAACAAAAGTGAGTCTCTTTTAAACAAATTGTTGTATAATGATTACTTATCCAAGTCTTCTTAGTAAATCACCTTTTACACAGGAGTTCAGTTTACTCTTGGTTCCCCAAATTACGTTTCTTCTGTACCCAAAATGCTTCAATTAAAATCTACATGCTTTGGGGCCAAAGCCTCACCAGGCAAAATAAAGAGTTAGCAATACTCAACTTTAAAACTGAAACCACGAGTGAAAGCTTTGCTCCAAAGAATCACTTCCTGACCCCACTGAGGGCGTGTTGTGACACATCATGGTTAGTATTAGAGCTTTATGCTGCACAATTTGAGCATCTGGTTTACATTCAAAGTCTATGTGGACGTGAGTCGAAGGCGCATCGCGGCACGTTTCATGCGTCTCTTTGCGACTGAAGCGTTTTGTGCGTTCAACATGCGTCCAACGCGTCCGACGCTGGAGTTGGAAAATCTGAACTTTTTCCGCCGGACGTGGAGCGTCAACCAATCAGAGAGACTCTGCTGTGTGACGTAGCGGCCTGTGGTTGGTGTCCTGATGCGCGTCAGCAGGTCATCAAACTGGGCTCAGTTGAGATGAAAACAGCGCTGATAGCGACCGTCGTCTCTGCACAGCTAGCTTGTGAAACTCACAAAACATCTGAATTGTCTGGTAAATTCAAACACGCTCTGTTGATTTCAGTGAATAAAACCCAGAAACTCTGTATTTCTTCTGCTATTGTTCAAAAGTAATCGGGAGAGGGGAAAAAGGAAAGAGGCTCTAACGAGCGTTGTGCCGTTATCAGCTGCCTCCGTCGTTTGTTCAATAACAACTGAACACAACATGTTCAGCAAAGGCAACCGAGCCTCCGTTATGATTTCAGAAACATAATATTTTGGTGTTTCATCCACCTTAGTACAAAGAGATCGTCAGCGGAAAACAACGGCTCGTCTA
>NW_015115941.1:28114-30088 GCF_001443285.1 Poecilia latipinna
AAAATGGGAGCAATGTCAAAATCGCTTTGTTTGCCAGAATAGGGAAGTCCTTGGCAGCAGTCAACCAAAAACTGTCCAAAGGTAGATCAGCAAAGCTCAGCTTTAAACCACGATTTTGTCTCAGTTCAGTTAGTTCTTCCTGCTCCTGTAAAGTCATATTCTTGCCAACAACTGCTGAGCTGTATGGATCCCTAACAAAGTCAAGGCATTCAGTGAAGGCTGAAGAGAAATAAAATGACATCTTCTCCTCGAGAGTTTTTAAATGTGTACCTATTATTTCGCACAGTGCAGCAGTGTGAACATTTTGCCATTCCTTGGTTAGTGGGAACATTTCAAGGTTCCCACTTTCCACATGTTGTTGCCAGAGATGCACCTTTGAGCGGAATCCGTTAATTTTATCTGTACTTGTGAGCAGGTTTTCATTTCGGCCCTGCATCCGTGCATTCAGTTCATTCAGATGATGAAAAATATCCGCCAGATATGCTAGCCTTGAACACCACTCATCACTTGCAAGCCGCTTTGCGTAATCCGACCCCTCATTTGTCAGATTCACTCTGAGTTCCTCCCACAGCTCATACACACGGGCCAGTACCTTGCCGCGTGACAACCATCGGACCTCCGTATGAAACAACAAGGTCTTATGCTCTGCTCCCATTTCCTCACACAAAGATGCAAATATGCGGCTTTTCACAGGTCTTGCCTTCACAAAGTTTACCATTTGCACAACATCATTCAACACAGGAGCAAGGTCTGCTGGTAAAGTCTAGGCCATGAGGGCCTCACGGTGTAAGAAACAGTGCGTAATAATTACATCTGGGTTTCTTTCCTTCACTCTGCTTACAAAGCCTTTGGTGCGCCCGACCATGGCTGCAGCTCCATCAGTGCAGACACTCGTGCAGTTTTCCCACTTAAGTCCTCCTTGTTCTAAATATTCTGATGTGACCCGAAAAATTTCCTCTCCTGTTGTCCTTTCTGGTAAAGTCTTGCAAAATAGGAAGTTTTCTCTGATTGCGTCTCCATCCACAAAACGCACATTGGCCAAGAGTTGAGCATGTCCACTAATATCAGTACACTCGTCAAGTTGCAATGCAAATTTCTCACTGATACGGATCTTTTCCAAAACCACACTTTCGATGTCTGCAGACATGTCATCAATACGTCTCGAAATTGTGTTATCTGAAAGAGGGACTTTTGCTATTTCTTTAACCGCTTCAGGTCCGAGCATCTCCTTTACAATGGCTTTACAGGCGGGTAATATTAATGTCTCTGCCACAGTGTGGGACCTTTTTGATTTAGCTACAAGTTCAGCTACGTGGTAACTAGCTTTAAGGGCTCTCTCATTTACCTTTGTGGTTTTTCTCATAAAAGTTGCCTGTTTCTCCGTGTGTTTCCGCAGGAGAACAAAATAGTCAGCATTCTTGTTTTGAAGTGAAGGGTGTTTCGTTTGGAGATGGCGTTTAAGCTTGCTTGGTACCATAGAACTGTTGGATAGCTTTTCACCGCATATCAAGCACAACGGAGTCGGTGTCGCTGCGTCCCCGGTAAAAGTAAATCCAAACGAAATGTAACTCTCACTGTACTGTCTCGAGCTGACGGTATCTGCCTTCTTTTGATATCCACTTATACTAGGACCTTCATCTGGGTCCGAATTTTGTCCAGGGACCAGATCGGAGTTAGTATTTTTTCTTTTCAAAAACTTTTCCATCACTGTCACAGTCTGCTAGCTAGATGCAATGCTCTCACCGCTACATGTCACGTTCATACATCACTTATTCTCTCGTTTTAATGTACAATGCTATGTTCCATACTGCCATCTAGTGATAAGAAAATTACATGATTATGCCGCTAGACACTACTACAGCACAGACACTCGAAAATGGCATATGATATGCAGTTAATTAGTTCGTTTTCAAAAAATCTTTATAGACCAATTAAGTGAAATTGGATAATTTCCACGGCACACCTGACGATCAC
>NW_015115941.1:33480-51349 GCF_001443285.1 Poecilia latipinna
GCGGAACAGTGGTTGAAAAACACTGGTCTAGAGTGAATGTGACATGAGTCTAAAATGTCAAGCATTAGCATTAGCTTCTGCTACCATAGCGGTTTAGCATCAGCAGAACCAATGTTTATGATTTGTGCTTCAGGGTTAGTGCCACAAATTAGTAGTTAAATGTGGACCAGATGTATAAATTGGACCATTCCTTTCCAGCTCTTGGCATTTTGTTTTTGAATATCGATGGATTAAACACAGTCACAAGTTAGCATTATGTCTGTCATTTTCATTTATACGCTTATAGCCGATATGAGCTGGTTAACAACAGATCTTAATTCAGCTCATGGTTGTCAAACAGAATGTAAATAAAACAAATATGGAGCCTCGTTTCTTAACTACTGACCCTAATTCAGACCATCGGGGTGTTTCTGTGGTGGACAGGAAGCCTGTGACTCAGCTGTTTGCCTGAAACATTTGAGAATAATGGATGTGAAGGCACACCAAACAAGGACCTTTAAAAAATGCATGAGTGCCCCCCTCCCCACGTGAAAACCTCCCTCTCCCCCCTCAGAATAGAGCTATCACTGGTGCCTGTTATCTCCCCGAACCCCCAGGTAGAAAATGGTAATGATACCACTTAACATCGCTGCACATATGGAGGGAAAATGGAAATGCCAACAGCACCTCAACTATAAAGCAAATCAAATTGAAATATTAATCCGCTGATTAATATAACATTATGAGGGCCCATTCTCTTTGTTGTTAAACAACAAAGGGTTGCAAAATAAGCAACTGCCTAAGAGGTAAGGGGTTTAAAAGAGTCCCACAGAGGTGCTAAAGCCCCTTTCAAACATCATTACTCTGCATAATGCATTCCCTTCCACAGTGCTGAGATTTGATATTGATGTTTACTCATTTATTTTTTAATTAACGCTCGTTGTTAATGAATTCTTTGATGAGAGGCATTTTGTAAATCATTATCCTTGGAAGAGGAAAAAAAGGGATGGATTGCCGTTACCCTTTATGCTCGTGACAGAAGAAAAGATGCAAGGTGTAAGGGGAAAAAAAAGTTTCGAACAAGAAGCGGGGTCATTGTGTAAAGTTTGTTTTTTGATGCGTTGATTTTTCTTTTCCCCCTGTTGGTTCGTCTTGTTGCTGTTTTTTGTTGTTGCGTCGTATCTACTTGGATGAGCCGTAAAGTCGACAGGGACAGGGAGCCTCTGTGGATACTTAGCTAATTGCAGGAATATAACTCGAGGCTTTCAGGGAGTCGTTGAAGTGGGGAGGACGGACGCAGTTTCATCCACACAGCCCTCTGTGGGACTCCGTCCTTTCCTTCCTCACCACTGGGGATCTCTGTGGAGGACATGAGGTAGACAGATAAACAAGGGAAGTTTGTACTGGCAGTTTTGTCACAGCTGCTTTAATGTAGCACTATTATTACATTTATATTGTAAAAATTACATACAATTACCACCTGGGTCTTTCATTTTCATGGTGATAATGGTCAGTATCTTTGGTCTTTTTTCACTGCTTACATCTAGAGCTGGACAATAAATCAATAACTATATATGTAGGGATAGACATGTGATCATTATCAATAGGTTACATGTCTGCTAGATTATTCAATATTCAATAAATAGAGTATTCACTGAACTCTGATCCAGAACCGCACAGCATTCTGGGGGATGTAGGCAGGTGAGAAGACTAGTCGCTCAGTTTGTCACATCCAGCTAAGCTAGGTTGGTGGAACCAACTCTCACTCACTGGTTACCTAGCAACTCACTTATCCTGTGGTTACCTAGCAACAACTTGATGAGTAACTGGCACAGCAGCAGTTTAATGGTTTGCCAATGTCGCGCAACTGCTTAAAAATATAAAACAACAACAATGGCGTAAAGTGAAAACTGGATAAAAGACGAAAAGCCAGTTGGGCATTATTTCAGATACTTAAAACAAAAACCTAATCAATAATTATCTATCGATTTCTCTTTTTGCTCATCTGGTCATGCATCAAAATAAAAAGAAAATCTAACAGCTGTTTTTATAATGAGCATATTGAGGAAAAAGGAAATAAAAGCAATCAGATATGAAGCATCTATGGATCCCTTAGCAGCGCGACGTCCCGTTTGCAAACTGCCACCCCAAACTCCCTGCTGGGGGCAAAAAGCTGACGATTACTGCCTCTGGTTTAAATTATCAATAAGACGCGCTAAATCTTAAATGTATGCCTGATGTATAAAAGGAAAAGGGATGCAGTGCGTTGCTACTAACTGTTAACACAAGCTAAACTACCTCAGAATGTTAGGAAAAAGTTTTAATTAAGAAAAAAAGAGTGAGAGGGAAGTAGCTCAGTTATGCTAGCTTGACTTTGATGACCTTGACATGTAGATGTGATGTGGAATTTGCTGTTTTGGTTCAATTGAAAAATAATGAAAAAGGTGACCTAAAAACCAACTCACTCAGATCAGGTCAGGTGTTTAAACTAGCTAACTTAGCTAATTAGCTAATAGCAGCTGTAGCTAATCTACCACAGCCATCACTTATTAATAATCACAAAATGTTATTCTGTTTTTTGTGTTGGAAATGTTTGAGTTTTTTTTTTTTTTTGGTGTTGAATCTTGAAACATTTAATGGCCTTGTTGCCAGTTGTCATGGCAACGAGTCTGAGCGTAGTGCAGCACTGCGCTAAATTAATAACGCCCGTGTCTCCAGGTTTGATTTTTGTAACGGTAGAACAATCTGCTGCGTCAGAGCGTAGAAATAGTCTTTTTTGCCCTCCATCATTGATGTAAACAATAACATGTAAGGAGTCCATGAAGGCTGCAGGTAAATACAGGTTAAAATTGATCTAATTAGGGTTTCACATTAATAAGAAGATGTTTGCTGTGTTTAAGGAGTGCCGGTTTGTGATCCTCTAGGCGAGTCTCAGTGTGAGGTTTGGACCAGTTGGCCACAGATGAGTCTCAAGCCCCCAACCCATCTGGAGCCACCTTGGAGATGAAGCAAAAAACCTGGAGCGTGTCCATCTCTTGGCAGAGCCGGCCCGTCTCCGTACATACAAGTGCGATTGTCTCTAATCCTACCAAAGAATTAATTGGTTAATTGGATCAATTAGATGTCCCAATAGGTTCTGATGATGTGCGGTAGGCGAATCAAATGGGTGCAAGTCAATATTTGAAACGACTGTGTGGTTGTTGTAAGCAGGTTGTCGAATGTTGAGAGGTATTTGCATCTTCATTATGTGTTATTGGGGCAATTTCTGACAAATTCTAAATGTTATTTAAAATTCGTCTAACTTAAATCATGCGGGCAATTTTTCACGTTTGCGTCACTCGACGGCATTATGCAGTGCTTGTTTTCGGAGACAGAAGAACTATTTTCATGAGTTATGGCATTTGCAGAATCTCAAAGATCGAGCTGCTGTTTTTCTTCCTTCAAGCCAGTTTTAAATGGAGCCAAACTGCACGGCTTTAAAGGCACATTCATCAAAAAGCGAGTGCGCTGCAGATGCTGCCACTTTTTCTTTTTAGGAAAAAAAAAAAAAGATTGCAAGTAGAATTATGGCTTTTCATCAGCCGATAAATTTCACTTGTGATTAATTGCAACGCTCACTTTTGGGATCACTTCTGCACAAAAGAGCATTTCTGCTTTGTAAAATTCATATAAAAGAAATGCAAATCAATGGTGTTCTTGGCACCAAACATATGCTGCCACAATGCCAACAAGCCTGCCCCTGACAACCCCAGCTGGGGGCTTGTAAGACTTGCTCTTGGCACAGGACGTTTTTTTCCACCCGCTTTGCAAATGATCACCAATTAATACGAACAGCATCCAATTCTAATTTTGCACCTGGTAAGATTGTGAGTGTCTTCTAAAGCTCTTCTAAGCTATCGATATAAATGACTCCCTTTTGGGGGAAAAAATAAAAACGATGGCAAAAGTCCATAACTGGGAATCAAAAAGGGAAGAGTCAGAAAGTTGCTCAGCTGTTTGAAACATGAAGTTTTTGACTCAAAATGTTTGATTTTACACCTTCTCTAAAACAAAAATCCACTTTTTAATGCCCCTTTGCGTTAAAACTTTGAGAATAAGGACATGTTTATCACTTGGTAATGCAGCAGCATCCATCCATGTGATGAATCCCACACACTCCCTAAAAAATACAGACAATTCAAAAGCATCGCACGTCACTAATTGCTCATCAGAGTTTCCTAGCGTCTCTCTGTCTTCTTTCTCCCTCCATCTCTCACTCTGAAATTGATACTCGCCATACGACTTATGATGGATAGGAAGCTTTAATGAGCTCTTACAAGCAATTAAGTAATCAAGAAGCCCTGCTGCTGCGCGCTGGAGCTAGCAGGAGCGGTGACAAACGGAGAACCATCAGCTGGGTAATCAGCGTAGGACACAGTCACCGCTGCTAGCCACTCCCTGACAGAGGGGCCAGATTGTCCTGTTACGCCTGGAAAAATACTCTCTGAACTTTACAACTCAGACCTTATCAGGTTTGAGGCTCTTCGTATGAAGAGTTTGGCAGGAGGACTTGAAAGAGCAAGGATCCACAGATGAAGAAAGTGCAACTTCTGGGTCATGAGCGACACGATTATTGAGCCACAAGAGATTTAGTGAAGGGGAACGATCAGCAGCGGAAGCAGATTCAAGTCAATCCTCATTAGGTTAATTAAGATAAATGACTGTGCCATGAAAAATCCCCCCAAAATAAACCAGAGGATACAGTATAAATAATCTAAATGCTCATAAATCATCAGATTCCTTTGTGCATTAAAGTATAAACTCCTCACTCTGGTCATTTATTCAACTTATTGAATCCTGGTTAATCAGGATTAAAGTTTATTTTTATAGCATATTTACAACACACAGTTCAACATAACAGCTAGACAAATGATAAAACAAGAAAGAAAATTAAATTTGATCAAAAAAAGCAATAAATATATTTTAAAAAAAAGATAAATTAAAAACAAGACAAACTTAATTTCAGTTCCAGCAATTTCCCAATATTGCTGGAACTGGAATTTTAAGGGGAAATCAATTTGTTTTTCATATTCAGAAACTTCATGCACAATTACATCTCATTTCTTTAGCTATGAATGTAAAACTTTCATAATTTGTTGTAGGTACAGCAGACAGGCTTTAAATGTGGAACCTAAGAAGCGTCACAGCAGAACCAGAAGGACATGGACCAAAGTGAGGCGTAAACTTTAATATATTTTAAAGTCTTTTATGTTCATTTTATATTAGACAAAGTTTTTGATCAATAATTTAGAAGATCAAATTTATTTACAAACACCAATAATCAGTCAAACTTGTTTAAAAATACGTTGCTGTGTTCTCTGTAATTTATTTAGAGTTGAAGTAAAACTGAGTTGATATTTTCACTGACGTAGAATCAATTACAAACATTTATCATCCTGCTTTAGAGGAGATACCAGATGGGTTTTTGAACAGCTGCTAAGAAAACTTAACCTTAAAGTTAAAAGCCTTTGACTAGACCATCAAACTCAAGGCCTGTGAATCCGACCCGCCACAGCTGGTAAAGATAAAAATCCAAATTATTTCATGTTCCATCGTTTTCTCTGATATTTACACTTCTGATGGATTGTTAGCTTCATTCCAGTACCAAGATTATAGAATTGTAGTTTGTAATTTCTGAGAAGAACTAAATTAGGTTTGGGTATGTTATTTTACACTTATACTTCAGGAAACCCTGGTTTTAAACTTTCTCTCTGAATTTTGTGGTTAAAATCATCTGAGGCCTTCAGGGAGATTAAACGACACATCAGTGACTTTTAAAGGCCACAACTGCATTGAATCTTAGACTTTTTTTTATCGTTTTGCTCAGCGGTTTGAGCTCCTCGCATGTGATAAACAGTCGTCGTTGTGACGAGGAAGATGAAGTCTATCTGCGGGATCTGCGCTCCGTGCTCACCTGGGGCGTCTGAGATGGCGGGCTCCGTGTTCACAGCTCGGCGTTCTCACCCATCCACAGCATGTTGGGCGCCCCGGGGCAGCACGACACCTCTCCCACACTCTCCTGAATAATTCTGCCCCAACCATACGTCTTGTGTCTTTTTTTTTATCTCTTTGCAGGCCCTGAGATAATACGTTTCACATTGCAAATCAAATATGTTGCTTATTAATGGGGCGACTTTGGCGAACGCTACCTGCAGAAATGCCGGAGGGGGGAGCTAGAAGAGAGAGGGACGCCGACAGTGTGGTGGTGTGTTTTCTCTCCTCTCTCTCTGTTTCTCTGAGAACAGGATAAAACAGCTGAGGGTGCAGATTTTTCATTGCTAAACTGGCACACACTGAAGTGCTCACATGCGCTGTATGGAAATAAGAAGAGCCAGGGTGTGGTGGGTGGCTATGCTGGAAAATTAGCGAGAGATAAAGTATTTTTTTCTGGTTTCAGTGGGCCGCTGAAAGCACCAACACAAACAAAGCCTCGTGTTTGGGTGGCAACAATGACAACAGTGCCAGTTATTTTCATTAACTACCATCTGGCTCATTATATTCCTCCCTATTCAGACATGGGCCCATGCTCTGTACACTTTGTTTCTTTCATGAAATTATCTGAGAAAGCCTGCCTTAACGCACAGAGAAGCTGTCGACGTCTGCATGTGGAAACGCAGAGCGAAGCCGCGCCGTGCCGCTAACTTGGCGTCATTTCCTCGGATTCCGTACAGATTGCACCGGCTAATTATGATCTAATAACTGGCAGACTGTCTGTTTCAATATTATTACAGGAAGAGTAGGTTAAATGAATAGCTCATCATCTGCCCCCTGTATCAGTCATGTTGTTTTAATGATCATAATTCCACCATTAAATCTTAATAATATGTCAAGATCATAAGGGAGACATGTCAATTTGGGGGCTTCAATGAGAATTAAGCCAAGGATTGCCGAAGTTGAGCCTGTTTTTTCTTTCCTGGAGAGACCTGATTTCGTTAGCCGTGTCCTCACACAGCAGCAGCAGCACAGCAGAACCAGAGCTGTTTCTCAATCTGATATCCGAGTAATTAATTTCTAATCTCTGATTGATGTGTTGATGCTGAACCGGAAAGAAGCAGGGGTAAATGTTGCTAGCGCCAACATTCTCCAAGCACATATTTTACATTCAAGCCATGAGATTCTATTCAGAAAGATTAATCACTTAAAGGAAACAAACAAACCGTTTCACACGCAAAAAACAACTGTTAGGTGCATGGTGAGCTATATGTAAACTAATTTAAACATTTTCAAAACTTTAAAGGTGGCCTGTTAAGCGTCCTTGAACAGGGTAGGATATGTTTACGGGTTAAATACATTTTTTGCACAAACTCTTTCTTAGATAATGAGATTTTAGTTTGCTCAGTTCTGACTATTTCGACCACCTTTTTTGCCGCCGCTGGCCACACCCCTCAGCTCAACGTTTACGTTTGTAATCTCTTTGAAAAGCAGAAGTAGAGCCTCATGCACAACCAACGAAAACACAGCAAGTGGGTTCTGGATTGTAAGTCAACAACAAAACACTTGTCTTTTCCAGCAGCCATTGTGCAGCGCATACAGCAGCGAAACTAACGCAACAAATGTGCTGGAGCTCAGCTTGGGTTGCTAGGTGACAGGCCGAGGTTGCTAGGTAACGGGTAGTGCCTGCTGATTTGTGACATTAAATTCCAGAGATTTTTCAAACTCATTTCCAAGACACCAAAAAACATGAACTTATTACCATAGGAAGTGGCAATAGGTGTTTTTTTTAAGTGCCTGGGTTGTTTTCAGAAGCAGTAGAAACCCAAATGGAAGCACAAAAACATGCAAAATGTGAATTTTGTATAGCAGATGACCTTAAAGCATTTACTAAGAAGGTTTATAGTTGGACTTCTATCTCTATGTTTTTGTTTTTTGGGAACAGAGAGATCGGAAAGACAGGAATAAATCATACAGAATTATTAAGTTTTGCTTTTAAGTGAAAATATTTAAATATATATTACATGTACAATATGGACAAAAACTCGTGTATAGGTATTTCCACACAGAATTGCCAGACTGAAGATCAAACTACTGAACATTTTGCTTTCTACTCCTCAACCCAGATCTGGAGAAAACCCAAACACTGACGGGAAAACAAGTCAGACTCCACACAGAGATGATCCACTTTTATAAGAAACTCATTTCTAATAAAACTTTGTATTTAAGTTCAAAACATTGTTTTTGGAATTAAAACATAAAAATAAATGCAGGAGGATAATAATTTCTCAGAAGTCTCTTTGGTTCATCTGTTGGAGTCTCAGGCACATTGGACTTTGAAATCAAGCCAAGAACCTCAAGAATAGATGCTTTTTTGGATGGACTTCTAAACTCTCAACAGGACTTCGCCGCTTTGAGGCAGTAACCTGTCTTCTAATTACTGATCCCTCAAGGATTTTTGCTTTTTGAGGCAAAGTCCCGTCCAAGAAAAAGCTGCTGGAGAAAAGAGAAAGTGTGGCAAAAGAAACGAAAAGGGGAAATCTGATGGCAGTGATGAAACAGGAGGGAGTTTGAATAAGACAATGGCTCTGTGAAAGAGTCACACCAAGTAAACATCTGCAGTTCAATGCGGTGGCGACTCGTTCTGGCTTGAAACGAAAAACGACTCTGGGGCCATCAATCTAAATCCACTGGGCGTCCGAAGGCGGCAGCAGATGAATGTGTGTGTGGCTGCGTGGACAGTGGTGTGAGTGGCAGTGCAGTGACTGGGTGTACCCTGCCCCGAGGTCCCTGCCCTGGTCAGACATGTATATATATTAGTGGGTGTGAATGAGTCCATTGAAGGGTGGCGTGCCGGAGAGTTAGTGAATGAGCATTGTTTAGATGTTAAACACCCAATGAATGTATTGATGGACAGTCTGTGTACATTGAATCTAAATTGGACTGGAGTTCAACTGACAAAGCCTACGTATAGTAAGATCACCATGACATCGATCGATTTGTTTCTGTACAGGTTTTAAAAGGTGCATTCACACCAGTCCACTTTAATCGAACTCTAATTCATTTATCTAGAAAGTTCGGTTTGTGTGGGGAGGTGTGAATACGCAAAAACAATGAACTCTGGACCGCCTACAGACCAAGGCTGAAATAAACTACTGAGGTTTGAATCTGTATGTGAATGAAAGGCAAACAAGACTCTCCAAAATCAGGAAGTGGACTATGAAGCAGGGCATTTTGGGTAAATACAACCAAAACAAAGCACAGGTTTAGCGTTAGCAGGAGAAATGGGTCGTAATCTTTCACCAAAGACAAATGAGAAATCCTAAATCCGCTAACGCCACTTCATTTCTGTTCACATTTTGTGAAGAAGGAAGTTGTGCTCATGTTTTTTTAAAAAATGTTTTTGTGTTGTTTCGCTCAATGGTTCTTGGTGCAGCGCCACCGCAGGCGAGGATGGGAACAGTTTTTTTTAAGGGTTTGGTTCATTTGACACAGTGCAGTATGAAAGTGAACCACAACAGCTGAAAATGTTACAAATGTTGCAGCTTTGGTCCCAAATCAAACCGAGTCTTCAGGTGTGAAAACATCTTAAGAGCTTAAAGAATTGTATGAACACATTGGAAATAAAACACTGTGTTATTTCCCCATTTGGGATTTTAATGGTTCTGACTATGGGTGTGACCATTACAAGTCTTTTACTGCAAACCAATACAGCAAGAACTGAAGAATCTATTGGTGAAACATTTTTATTGAACCAAGAAAAAGTTTAATTGTCCATAGTGCATCCTGGTTTTAAGCCATTTGTGATGCCCTTGTTACACCACAGAGCTAAGTTGGTGGGTAGCACAAAGTGACCAGTTTCAGTGGTAATCCAGAATATTTTCTTCATAAGGTCAAAGAGCCATCAGTGAGTGGCGAAAACTCACCAGGAAAACACAAAGTCTGGTCTTTTTTCCAGTTTTATAAAATACTGATGATTTGTGAAGTTCAACAATATCTTCAACATGTGAACATTATTTTCCAGGCACATAGTGCCATTTTATATTTATAAAACTCCTACTGTTTCTGAAAGGAAGTCATCTCAACATTGCTCCTCTATTAACCCTTTAGCAACGTTTTTACTGAGAAGTGGCTCGCATAATGATCTCAGCTCCACCAGGTGTTTGCTAACTGCTACTAGCTAGTCTGAAGGAGCTCAGAGGGGCGTTTGCTCAGTCAAGCTACAAAGTTAGTAAACTGCAGCTTGAAGGAGGAGCTTCGTCACTGAAGGCAGAGCTAGGTCCACCCAGTTGTTTTGGGCAGCTGAATGGTTGACATGGAGATTAACAGATTACTCAAACATGCATGAAAGAATCGAGGCGACACTCCAGGTTTGTTTTTGATGAGGGAATAACATTATAACATGATGTAAAGCATAAAAAAATCAGATTTTACATAATACTGCCCCTTTAAAAAAATCCCATGGGTCAGTGTAAAATAATGTAAATAAAAAGCGATAAAAAGACTATCTTTCCATCTATGCACAAAAACCCATCCTGCTGTTGAAGTGGCCACCTAAAATAGAGCGCTGGCAAAAATAACAATGTCGTTCCACATGCTCTAATGCCAGTTGATCAATAGTAATTACCTACCTGTGGACTTGGCCAGTGGAGCTTCGGTTGCCCCTGGGGGTTTCACTGGAGACAGCTCACAATCCAGTCCCAGGTAACTCCGTAGGACAGACCTTTTAATTGCTTTGTTCGCTGTGAGTAATTGAGGGTTGGAGCACGTTTGCCACGAGGAGTGTGACTTCACTTGGCCTCCGTCTAATTAATCCCGTCACACAAGCCTTCTGCCTTTAATTTTCACTTTGCACACGGCATCGTGAAGTGCGAATACAACTGGAAATATAAGTTGGTAACTGTATACGGCACGCTGAGCCAGATGCACTACACATGCAGCCATATGGGTAGACAGGGAAGTGTTTGTGTGTGTTTTATTTCTTTCTGTGTGGAGGAACATATTGCCAGACATCATTTTAGCACAGCAACTGTCCCACTGCTCTGATTTGATCTCATTTACACACCAGACCCAAATCAGATCCGCGGAACTGTATCAATATGGTTTCATTAGCATACTGATTCATCAGCTGGTTAATTAGACAAATTTCCTATAGACTGATTATGCCTCCTGGACCTCTTGGTGTGAAGACGTATAGAGTGCATTAGTAATTTAATTATTCCTTTATACAAGGCGGGTTTTAAGTTTTTTTCATATTATTCAAGCAAAGTCAAACTGTTTAGAAATGTGCATACAGGGAAAAGGGAACAAAAAACATCTGTTTTGCTTTTACGAAACGCTCACAGAGCCACACTTTTATGCAAACGGCCTCCGTGAACAACAACGGTACAGTTTCCATCCAGGAGTTATGAACCATTCGCCTTATTGTTATAGAACTTATTTAGTGAAGAATAGTTCAAATACATGTAATATAAATACATGTTTTTGTCTCCTGCAGATACAAAAACTGAAGGTTTGTTAAAGAGAAATGTCTGAGGCCATATCTGCATGAAGAACAGTAACAAACTCTGGACCAATCAGACAAACATGGCCGCCCACCAAGGCTGAGGGAAGGATTTTAGTGTTTGTGCTGGAGCGACCAATGCTAAGCTAACTAACAGGTAAGACATGAAAATTGTCCCTAACAAGTTACAGACATAACTTTATATTCAAGCTAATCTAAGATTAGAGTAAGGAAAGGTGCCGCTCTTTTTCTGGAGAAATTATAATGTACTGCTGCTGTAAATAAAAACACTAATTAAACTCAGACCAATGACACATCAGGATCACACAGAGACGAAGACGAAAGGTTCGCCGTCGGGTTGTGACAAGAAGAGACGGACGATATGAGGCTGAGGACAAATGACAACAAAATGTCACAGCTGCAGCATCGAGGGCTGGTTCAGGCAGTTTAGCCATCCACAGCCCTTTGAGGCCCGACGTGCTTCATTCGAAGAGCTGAGATCGGTTCTCATTGACACGTGATGAAAATGGCATCATTTTGTTCTCAGAGAGGGATCCGCCTGCCGGACTCGACACTGGTCGGTCTCTAAAGCTTAGTTAGGTAATGACTAGTTATATTTACTCAGCTACATTTACTTGAGTAACTTTTTGAAAAAAATTTACTTAGTAATTTTACTACGCTGTACTTTTTACTTTTACTTGAGTAAAAATATGTTGAAGTAGTGCTACTCTTACTTGAATGCAATTTTTGGGTTCTCTACCAACCTTCGGTTACCTAGCAACCCATTCATTCTGTGGTTACCTAGCAACAAAGTGGTGAGTAATTTGCGCAGCAGCAGTTTCAGGTTTTGCCACTGTGACTCAGAACTGCTTAAAAATAAAAACTGGATAAAAGAGGAAAGGTCATGTCACCATCTTTGACTTATTTTATTTATTTAAAACAAACAAAATCAATAATTACTGATGTCAAATAATATGAAATGACATCTGTTTTAGAAAAATTATGTTTCTTTCAGGTTGGTCAAAAGTTTTTTATTAAAAGAAACTGATTTGATTTGTACACAAAAGTATTTTGCCTGATTTTGTTTGTTTTGTTTTTTTGTTTTTTGTTTGCTACCTGTATGAATTTTTCTAATTTTCATCCTCTACCAAAATGTATACACTAAAACTTTGGTCTGTCTGATTATCTAATTTTGAAATATTAAATGATTCATGATTTGATCAGTTACTCTGCATTTGATCAGACTTTTTCAAGTACTTTTTTATTCTTACTTGAGTAATTTCTTGGCTACTTTTTACTTTTACTTGAGTGAAGTGTATGTGTAT
Source organism: Poecilia latipinna (assembly GCF_001443285.1). Lineage (NCBI taxonomy): Eukaryota > Metazoa > Chordata > Actinopteri > Cyprinodontiformes > Poeciliidae > Poecilia > Poecilia latipinna. The sequence goes on from NW_015115941.1 coordinate 46,258, forward strand.
CATATCCACCTCTGCCTCTCTGCAACTCTGTTTAAACCGAACAAAACTGTATAAAATTTGGCCCTTTTTGGACCAAAATTAGTGAAAACTTTGTATTTATCGTTTTTTCTTCCACACTAGTATCAGACCAGATATATATTTGAAATTTGGCAGAGTTTGGCCCAGTAAAATCCAAACTAATGTTTGTGAACACTCCAATAAGTTCAGATTTTGTCCTGTAAGTGGCACCTTTTAGCTGAGAGTCTGGTGTTGATATGAATTAAGGAGTCGTCTCCACCTGCAGCCTGATCTGTGGTTCACAGGCGTCACACAGCCGAGGGTTTTTATTAGCACTGCCACCTTCCTCTGCATGTCACCTTCACCAGCGCTCATTACATGCGTCAGACTTACAGATTCATATGTTTGGCTCTCAGTTTTCATATTGAAGGTACATACTTTACAGCAGGGGTGTCAAAACTCATTTTTGTTTTGGGCCAAATCAACATCATCAATGCTCTTAAAGGGTCAGTTGTGCCGAATGTACTGATAAAACCTGTTCACAAACTGTTAAAGTATCAATGAATTTATATAATTAAATATTATTGAGCATCTTTTCAATCCCTCCAGGATTTTGCGATTGTTTTGTGATTTTTTTGCAATAATAATCAAAGTGTTTGTGGTACTAATTTGGAAATATTTGTGCTTATTTATGTCGGTAAATGCGACTTTTTATTACTCACTGTATAAATCATGGACTATAATCTGACATGAGTTAAAGCTGAAGCAGCTGTTTAGGACAAGTAAAGTTTTTGACAATTTTTGATTAAAAAATCTGCAATAAACTCCCAATTATGTATTAGTGGAAAAAAGTGCTGGGTTTTGTTTATTTTGTGTGCATTTCCATGATAATTCGCAAGAAACTGGAGGGACTGATTGACTATAAAGTAATGAAGATACCTGCCAGGATGAACCTTTATATCATTTCATCTGATAACTTTATTATGTTTCTAGGCTTTGTTGCTAAAATGTGCTGCACAAATAAACTTGACTTCAGTTTTAACAGTATTTTTTTAGACATGGCTGGAATACTTTACAATACATTTAAGATGTAACAACAACCAACTCAGGGGTTACTAAAAACTTACAGATGACCCAAGAAGATTCACTTTGATCCAATTATCTTCAAAGTTTTTTTTAACTTTACATTTTCTTTGTGGACTTTATTTTATTTTTTTGTTGGTTATCGCTGGTTTCTTTATGGATTTTATTTTTTTAACGCTGGTTTCTTTGTGGACTTTCCAGATGGTTTGTATCGCAGAACCATCTGGAAAGCTTTGGAGAGGCCTGGCAACAAACAAAGAAGAACAAAATTTGAGCGCTTGGACAGAGTGGGCTTACTATTACTGAATGAAATAAATTTTTTATCCTGCATGAAGGAAATATGGACATGCACACTTATTTCTTACTCTACATTTAAAACTATTTTTCCTTCAGGCCCAGTCTATGCAACCAATCCTGTTTGGTTTTACCTGGAGAGAAATTTCTGTTATTAACTGTTAGTGAGTCATAGAAATCAACTGAAAGAGAGGCAAAGCTATGTTTTCTCTGATTTAGAAGTAAATTCAGACATATAAATATTCCTTCTAATCTCATTTTTGTATCTCTTTTAAAGGTGCAGCATGTAATTTTTTATTAAAAATATGTTTTTTTTACATATTTGTTAAAATTGTCTATATGCTGTGACAGTATTTTATAAGAAAGTCAAACTCTTCATCCTGTGCTTCCATTCAGAGATTTGCTGCTCAGTCAGAAACAATGAATCAGAGCCAGGAGGAGGGTCTTAGTGCTGTCAATCATGCTTGTGTATGCTGTTTCTCTCGGCTATGCTGCAGTAGATCTTGTCATGAATGCTAAACTAGTTAGCATAGACAAGAGATAAATGGTTTTTCTGTAAAGGTAAGTTGTTTCTCCACCGTTAACCGTATTGAGCAGCGCCTACATGAGCTTGATTGACAGCACACTAAGACCTTTTTTCTTGCCTGTGATTGGTTGTTTCTGACCGTGAGCGGTGCATTTCTGCAGATTGGTGACAGTAGGACAGTGGTAGAAGCTGGAAGGACAGAAAGAGCGTGTAACGTAAACACATAAAATGGGAGAGGACACAAAGGAAGAAGTAAATCTGACACGATAACAAATTGTCCCAGAAGTTATTACGATAAACGATAATATTGTTTTAAGACCAATTTAAAGTAATATAATGGTAATAATATGATGTGAGAACACATTGTCAACGATCATTGAACTTCAAATTCTAATGAACATTAAGCACTGGAACTGGAGGAGATTTAAAAATATCCAAAACAAACAAACAAAACAACAGAAACAACAACCACTTAAAAGTTCATAACTTGAAAAATAACCTTATCATATTATCTGAGTGACACTTTGCTGCAGGGAGGCAGAGCGAGGCAGGCGGGCCTCCGTCGCCGCGGCAGTGCGATGGGCGCCGGCGCGTTCTGGTGGCCGTGCAACAGTATTTACAGGCTGCCATCCTTCTGTTCGCAGAGCATCTGAAGAAAGCAAACTGCACTGTTGCTCACACTCCCCGATCCCGTTGTTGTCACTGGCCGGCAGCCACCAGTCGCGAGCCAACTGAGTTAACAGACACTTCCGCTCAGCACATAAGGAACCATCTGTTTTAAAAAGCCAAAAATAAATAAATAAAGAGCCCCCTCTCTTTTTTGCTCTCGCCGTTTTCCTCTCCCCCCTTACTCTTTGTACCGCAGGTCTTCAATATAGAGCTCCACTATTATCTTTCCACCTTACTCGCCGTGATTTGCAATCTACAGCTAGCCAGCAAAATTACTGCTGTGTCTACACTCAATCTCTACTAGGCTTTATTGGCCTCTCAAATTGAGTCAAAATGGAAAAGTAACCAATTTCTTATTTCAGAAAACTATTTTATTTCATCAGTTTTCCTGGTAAATAATAAACCTGTTGATTTGTTTTCTGCTCTGACTACCAGCTCTTAATGCTTCATCAGAAGCGGCACTGGAGCAGTCATTACAGAGACACACAACTCATTTGCGATTTATTGGATATTAGCAAGGTCAGCGTCATATTGGAGCCTGATGTTTGCAACATCTTGAAAATCACGCTTGCATGCACCGTCTTGGCTGCGCCGGGCTCCTCAGACGTGCCAGCTTGTAGCTAAATAAAAATTGGCGGAGGGACGTTTGAAAAAACATATTGTCCTGGCTCAGCGCTCGCTCCCCCTGCACTCTGTTTGCCAAAGCAAGACGCCGGGGGTCCGGAGTGAATCTCCTCGCACATGACCGGTTTGGTGGTGGTCAGCTTGCTGCCGCGGCCTGACCCTGCAGCCTTTGTGTCTCTGCATTCGCTCAGATTGTAGCGCATTTCCTCGACTCGTCCTTGCAGGCGATGCTGGAAGCGAGCCACCTGCGCTATCACACTACGCCTTTGTTTCTCAGGAGGCTTATGAGGAGAAAGGAGCGCTTGTTTTGCAGGTTTCGTGGAGTGACAGAGATATCTTTGTCACTCCTATTTATTACATGTTTGGGAAGGGAGTCCTAAATATGTCTGTTTACTGCAGCAAGGTCTATTTTTTTCTTTCTGGAAAACAGTTTTCTTTTGGTTGTTTGGTTTGATTGAAAGCTGCGGTATGTAACTTAAAATTATCACAATGTCGTGATAGAGAGAAAATCAACCTCTGCCTTTTCCCTTTGGTCCTTTATGAACAAATACTCAGCTCTGTCAGAAACAGTCAGAGCCAGGAGGAGGAGCTTAGCACTGTCAATCATGCTCTTGTACAGCTTCCTCCTTTTTTAAAAAACATTATTTTTATTTTAATTTTCATACATTTGTTATATTCTTAATGATTGAGATACAAAGCAGACACATGACACACACATATTTGTACATAAATAAACGTATGATCTAAATATTTAGTCAGGAACAAATGACCAAACAGGCAAACCAACCAGACAAAACAAAGAGAAATAAAAAACACACATAAAGGCTCTCAGATGGTACAATAAGAAAAAACGATTAAATTTCCAAACACCAACAATTTTCTTTAGTCTTATTTACCAGGGCCTCATCTATCTAATTAATTACCTTCATCTACGTGGTTTTCTTCTTCAACAAATGAATAAAATGAAGATGAAACTTCCTCAAACTTCTGTTTTTTGTACGTTAGTCTCTCCAGGGGTAAAGTTGCTAACGTTCGTCTAATCCAGCCTCCTCCGTTCTTTCTGCTACGCTACAGCTAGCATCAAGCTAGTTAGCATGACCACCAATGATGGCGGATAAAGTTTTCCTGCAACAGTAAGTTGATCAGTGCGTACACTATCTTGATTGACAGAACTAATAAGACCCCCCTCCTGGATCTGATTGGTTGTTTTTAACCATTTCTGCAGACTGAAATAACAGCAGTGGGATGTGGAGGATCTCAATCTTTTCACAGATTATCTGCCTCATATCAAACTGTCACAACATGAAATCAGTTTTAATATGCAAAAAACATATTTTTATAAAAGTTATAGATTTGCTGCTTTTCCAGTATTATTAAAAACATACTGATGTGTTTCAAACAACTATTCCCATATTTTAGCATTCTTTAAGTCTAATCTTCAAGCAATTCAAAGGCAGTGAAAGATGACACATGAAGAAAACTGACAGTAAGCCTTTGATATTGAATAACTTTTAGGGGAATAATCTGATTTAATATAATTACTGCTGCAGGCCATAAATGTGTACATGAGTACAGAACAAAAACGTGTAAAAATTAGTGTTGTGTCATCCAGTTTAACGTGTTATCTGATTCTGTCCCTCCGGCAGCCATATTGGATTTCTAAGTCAGGGTTTGTGAGAAACTTAAGCTCCTCAGTTTATTATTCTGACTTCAAGAGCAGAAGTCAAGGTACAATTTATAATCAAAAACACCCAAAACATTTCAGAATAAATGAGTGAATAGTTGCATCCAAAACAATTCCTTCTAATCTCATTTAATCACACAAACATCTCATCTGCAGACGTTCAACCTTTATTAACTTTACACAATACCACAAAACAAACTATAACAGGAATAAAG
>NW_015115942.1:0-2039 GCF_001443285.1 Poecilia latipinna
GTTTCTGGCTGACATTGATTCAATGTTGTTTTAATCATTCTGTGCTATCTGGGTAGACTCCAAAGCTTCATTATGCAGTCAGTTCATCAAGGAAGAGGCTACTTTCAGCTAATTGAAGCATGTATTGACTAGTTTTTAGCATTTACATTTTAATATATTAAATTGCATCATGAGGGAGTTGCATGCAAATGACTGTTTTACAAAAAAACAGTGAACAAACTATCACTGCTTTCCATATTTTCTGTTGAAGTTTGAGCAGAGAAACAAATAACAAGCAGGAGCAAGAACTGTTTCAAACAAGGATTTTCTTTTTATTTAAGTAGTTCCTAGTTTTAAAAAAATACTTTTTTTTTTACATGCAATTGCTAAATTAAAATACAGTAATCAGCAAGAAATCAGGACATTGGTATTGACCAGTAAAAGTCTGATCAGTGAAACCAATATAGAAAATTATAAAGTTAATACAGAATGGCATGCATAAAAAAAGGATTTTAACACAGAAACCGATATTCTACTTTTATCAGTTTCTTGCAGGATCTACACTCTTCTAGTCACAAAGAATAGAATCAGGACATTGTTGTAAAACGCTAAAGCAGTGCAATTATTTTTTGAAAGCTTAGTATATACTCCTTGACAGAAAGTAGTCTTCTTTTACCTCCTTGAATTCTGTAAAATGTTTGTTTCTCCATGTTGAACATACTGTTTTCGTCCACAAGGTGGAGCTAAATTTAATGAAATTGTCTGAGTAAATGTAATTTGTCTTCAGAATTTAAAGTGTGTAGCTTTTTAAAATGGTAGTTTTAGAAGTGTATTAATATGTGACAAGAAAAATAATGTTACTTTTTCAGCCTTATAAAACTGATCAGGAGTTATTTAGCAGGATGATCGTTCATTTAATTACCCATTTCTGTTATTAGCTGTACAGCTGGAGATTTTACACAGGCAAATGTGATAGTGCACATGCCAGTGTTGTTTATAATCTGGACATATTTAGACTTACTTCGAACCACTGAGGAAGTGAAATGTGTTCACTTCCCCCATGGGGAAGACAAGACAGCAACTTAGGCAAAGTTGCTCTAAGGCGATACGACAAAGACCGCAATGTGTATGCTTCACTTCACAAAAGTACAAATTTTCCATTTCTCAGTTCACTGACTCCAAATGAACCTGAACTACTCCTTCCAGAAGAGGAACATAAAGTCTATCTCTCTTTAGTTTGAAATGTCACACCATTGCACAATCTCTCTCATGGTGTGTTGAGTATAGTTCTGTTCCTCACTTTACACCTTCAAACAACAGATACATTACAACTTTGCATCAGTTCTTCAATTTGCAAAGTTTCTGTAAGTTTTTAAGTCCGTTAACTAGACTATATCTAGAAACTAATTTAGTAACATGAACATGTTTATGTTCTTGTTGCTAAATTACTTTCTAAGCAAACAACAACAATAAAAAACCATGGTCCCTGATTGCTTCCTGGAGTGAAAATCATTAATTGAAAATGAATGAAAAGCTTTTATTGTGCTTAAAACAAAAGTCGTAAAAAAAAAAAAAAAAAAAAACTTCAAAGAAAAAAAAAAGCTTTTAAAAATAAATAGCATTTAGGTGAATCTCCTAGTTCATTCATATCTAGAGATTTTAGAGTGCTCCTTGTCTTTCATTTTAGTTTTGCATTGACCTTTGTTTTGTAAATAATGACAGACTGTAGTTGGTGGTATGTATTTTTGTATTAATTAATTAAAAATAATTTTAGAATCTGGCATTCTGGCATTTAATTCATTTATATTTTAAAACTCTTGGATAGAATATGACTATATATAGAATAGAATAGAATAGAATAGAATAGAATAGAATAGAATAGAATAGAATATGAATATAACAGAATATACATACTCAGAAGTGGACATCATATATATATATATATATATATATATATATATATATATATATATATATATATATATATATATATATATATATATATATATATAAAAATTCCCCTCTCACCCTCCGCAGGTGGTCTCTCTTTCATCCTCTGA
>NW_015115942.1:5259-17478 GCF_001443285.1 Poecilia latipinna
ATATATATATATTGGAAAAGCTTTAAGCATTTTAAAGAAAAATATAGATAATAAGTAAAGTACTAATACTTATTTTCTATTTGTGCTTCCTTCTAGAATGTCACATTTGATTTTATTTCGATTTTGAAACTTTGGTTTTTTAATCATTTTATTGTTTCTGTTTTGGTTCTGCATATTGTTCTTGCATTTTGCATGTGACAACAAGATTAGGACAGCTTACTGCAACCACAATCATCTTAGTCTACTGCAACAAAAAATAAATAAATTCATGTTATTAAGAATTATATTTGTAATGATGTATTTTGACTACCAATCCAACAATGTCTGTATTTTAGTTATTATATTTTCTGGAACTGAGACAGCAAAGCATTTTTTTTTAAAGTTAGCTATGTGAGAGAGATGTTCTTTAGTTCTTATATCGCTGACATGTTGGTCAGTGGGCAGATTAAAAAAAAAGGAAGTAGAAAAATAAAGTTGTTAAGGAAGTTGTTGAAATGAGGAAGCCTAAGAACTTATATGTAGCACTTAGACAGAAGGTAGTTTACTCCTGTTGGACCACACTGCCAGGATCACCTGTAACTTGCTCACATTTTTGGAGGGTTTATTTTGATATTCTTTATGTTTTAGGACCTGGATGAACTTTGTACTTGGATGACCTGTTCATATGATTAACATTTCTCTGTAAGCCACTGAAGGATCGAAAGAACTGAACTGTGGAAGGACCTGTCTCAGGAACACGTTCTGGTTTTCAGTAAGTGCGTTGAAGCAATTTTCTTTGCCAAAAATGTGTATGACTTTACTGATACTAATTCAAAATGTTCTCAAAAATTATTTCTTTATGAAGCAAGGAAAAACAGCACCAGAACCAACCTATTTGCTCTAAGTGTTGTTTTTGTAATCTTAATAAAGGATACTGTTGACAAAATGTCTGAAAACACAGTAAGATTTCTAACAAGTGTTCATATATATATATATATATATATATATATATATATATATATATATATATATATACACTTGTTAGGTATGAACACCCTAACAAGTGTATATATATATATATATATATATATATATATATATATATATATATATATATATATCACTTAAATTACCTTATTATTTATTTATTTCCTGTAGTAAATTTCTTTTGGGACTCGAGTCCAAATTTTGTACCACAAACTAGCAAGGTGGTATAACAGTAAAAATATCCTTGAATCCTTGATACAGTGTCTGCTGAATGTTGAGCATGTGTTTTAGATCTGAGGTACGTTTTACATCTTAATTTTATTTATTCTGGTGTTTAGGAAGTGTGATGTGGTGGTGAAAGTCTTCTTAGCTCTGCTGGGGGAAAGATATTGAGCAGATAATAAACAAATGCATGTTTATTGAGATTAAATTAGTTTCAATATAAAATGCATCTTTGAGCTAAACATGGGTGAGTTTCAAAATGATCAAATTCAAAATGGTCATGTTCAGAGGAAAATACCCATGTTAATTTGGATGTTTGCATTGATAAATCCAACAACTTCATAGTCTTCACTTTTAAAAGTGTTGATTTACATCCTGAAACTGAAACCCTTGATATGTTCAAAGTTTAGACTGAACATAAATGTGAAATTATTTATTTGGGAAACTTCAAGAAGCTTTTTGCTGTTAAATAAAGTCACATAGTCAAAGCTTCCTATAGGTGTTTGGGACGTGTTGTTACGTTTATTGGTTGCTGGAAACAGAAATGATTACATACAGGAAGTCAAACTTGCCCACGAGATGTATTTCATACCTTAGCATAGCTCATAGCGTAGCTAGGTTTTTACATAGGTTTCTTCTGTCTCAAAGAAATAAGTCACTTTATTTTGCTTGAATAGTTTTAAAATATGCTCCCTGTCTATTCAATTAAGTTTTTATGGTTATTTTGACATAATGATAATAATAGAAATTCTCCTTTCAATTCATATAGTGTTTTAATTGCTTTTAAGTACCGTAAGCATTATTTTAAAAAAGCATTAAATATAAAATTAATTCTGAACTATTTTACTCCTGGTTGAAACAAGACCAAGCACTGAAATTTGCTGATTGAGAAACTCTGATTTTCTGGTTCTTGTACACTGCTAACTTTGGCAATGTGGCTCACAGCATTCTATTGTTTTAGCATTGCTAAGAGTTTAAAAGTTTCAGTGGTTACACTGATTTTAGTCGTAGCCAACAAGTACCTCCATTTGTGCATTTGTGTTTGCATTTGTCATGGTTTATGGAAAGAGTTTTGAAAATTCAAGCTTCGCTTGTAGAAGTGTTGATTTTTTTAACTGGTGTAGTTTCCTATTGGAGGCAACTATGCTTTTATTCTAGCTCTAGAACGACCTTTAACTTCTTAAAGGTTAAATTCAGTCGTTTAAAAACAAGTATTATTAGAGTATTAGTTTTAATACTCTTCAAACTAAGTTAGTTTGAAGTTTTTTAGGCCATAACAGAACATGAGGTCACTACGATGTTTTAAAATCCACCTCAGATTGACTAAATGTTGATATAATGATGTAAAACTATCATTATAATTTTAATTTGCCAGTATTTCCTTCACAGCTCTCAAAATGTCCTACGTTTCAACTGGACTGAGAGATAGATTAAGATTCTAACAAGCAAACATTTTCTCCATGATCTCCATGTTCTTTTTTAAATATTAAATTATATTTAAACTTTGTTGATTCTCATGCTCATTCACATAAGAGCAAGAGAGACAAACGGCCAATGTCAGAGTATGCCAGTAGTCATCAGGTAAATCTCCCATTTAATTTGGGACCCTTTTATTTTGCACAATGTCGGGGTTGTTTGAAATATATGTTGGTCTACATGAGAGAACTGAAAACCTATTAATTTTGTGATATTCCCACCAGGCTGATACAGAAGCATGATATTGATCCTTTTAAAACAAAAGACAACTTTTTAAAGCGCTCCTTACATGATGTCTACCCCTGGTTTGTCTAATGGATTTTTTAAAATCCATTATAAGATATATTTTAATCCATTTGAATAGTTACATTTACAGACGTTTTGAAGTTCCAAGCCTCCTAGACATTAGTAAAGTAATGTGTAAATATCCATAAAATGTTGATATGATGGAATCTAAGCTTTTGAAGCAGTTCTGTGGTGGCCTAACTTGAGAAAATACAGTTTATGACAGAGAGAAGTATTTTAATAGCAGGCACTCTTTCCTTGAGTCAGAAAGGGAGACTTCTCTACCATGTGACGTCTTTTTCTACTAATATGAGTATTTAGATTGGAGAAATACTTTTAGTTGCAGCTGCCAGCTGCCAGGACATTGCCTGACAGGGGCAGACATTGCTTGTATGTTTAGACATGAGTTCATTAAAGTTTGTAATTCTTTGCAGTGTTTTTGGCTGTAGTTCATTTTATGGACTTATTTACATTAATCTCACTTAATTCAGTTGGTTTAGTGATGGCAATTTACATTTTTGAGATCAAATAACTTAAAAATTACAAATCTAGCTACTTGAAGGAACTTTTTGCTTTGACTTTATTTGAAACAATTGTGTTCAATGCCAGTTTCGTATCCTACATCTGACCAATTCACTAAGTTCATCTGACTCAATTTACTAAGTTTTTATAACTTAATTCATTAAGTGTGTTTAGCATGACAAACTTAAGTCACTCTTACTCAAATAATTTATTTCTGTCTAATAAATAATTCAGATTTCTTTTGTTAAATTCTACAGAAAATCTACTCAAATTTTGAAGTTGTTCCAAACTAAAAAACTAAAATATACACAATTATATTCTCACTCACATTGTACTTAAAGTGCAACTAGAACTTAAATGTATGTTTTAACATGTTATTTTGGTTTGTCAAAGATCCTGTATACTGAAAAAAGAAAATAGTGTATTCAACTTAATTTATTAAGCTGGTTTAACTTAAGGGCTGCACAGTGGCACAGTTGGTAGCACTGTTGCCTTGGAGCAAGAAGGTTCTGGGTTCAATTCCCAGCCTGGGGTCTTTCTGCATGGAGTTTGCATGTTCTCCCTGTGCATGGTGGGTTTTCTCCAGCTTCCTCCCATAGTCATGTTTTTACATGACTATCAGGTTAATTGGTCTCTCCAAATTATCCCTAGGTGTGAGTGTGTGTGTGCATGGTTGTTTGTCCTGTCTGTCTCTGTCCCCACTAAGGGACAAGAGTGTACAGAAGATGGATGGTTTAACTTAATAAATAAGAGGGGGAAGACATGCAGTGATGGCCATGTCAAGGACAAAGACCACTGCACCACCACAGCAGATATAGGTTCTGTCCCTGGTGGAGCTTGTGTCATAGCATCAGATGGAAGATACAAACATAATTGTTTCAAAACAATTAAGTTCAATATTGCTTCATCATGAACAGATCCAACCAGATACTGTGGTGGGGGGTTAAGCACCTTGACACAGCTGTTGCAAGTTTGTTTCCTACCAGATGACCTTAGCTGCTTGTCTTTCCTCTCACTTTTCTGTCTAACTGAAGTAAAAAAGCGATCATTTATTAGTTTCCTTCTTTATTTGAAATAGACTAAATGATCTGAGTAAATTTTAACTTAAATTTGTCATTTTAAACACACTTAATGAATTCGGTAAAGAAAAAAAATTAAATTGAGTTGGATGAACTTAATGAATTGAGTTAGCTGATCGTAATATATTGAGTTAGATATACATAACTTATGTTGGTTAAAATTAATAAATTAAGTTTAGTAAACTTAATTGAATTACTTGTTACCAATTGAAACAATTCAGTTAAGTTTGTCCAACTAATTTCTTTTCACAGTGCATGCAGTTCTGTCATACACTGCAATTTCAAAAACCTGACGAAAAATCTAGAGCAAGTATGATGGAAGATGTCAGATTGTAATTTTTCTGGCACAACTGAATCATACCAGGAAATATCACACTGAAATATCGGTCCAAGCCTAAAAGAAGTGAAACTTTCAGGTCTCATGGAGTCAAACTCTGAAAAAGGGGGAAAGAGGATGAGGAAAATCAGACAGCTATTATGATTGTGGCAAAAAAAAAAAGAAAAAAAAAAAGGATAATAGGAGATCAGTTGAACCAGTAACAGATACAGTACTGGTTCATGACCATCATTTCACTACAATGTGGTGGACCCAGGTTGTAGTGAAATTCTGCTTTCAATGAAGATAAACACAAAATCCAGGTAGCACAGGTGAGCAGTAAGGCTAGGAGCTCAGACACTGGTACCAACTGGAAATACACTAGGCTGGAATGAGACAAAGTGACGACAAATGACAAGACTTACAACTACTGACAAAAGCACAACGGGGATCCGACCATGAAAAAGGGACAACGGTGAGATTAAATACACATTGAGTAATCAGGGAACACAAGACACAGCTGGGAACAATCAAAGACAAGATGTGACAACACAGACACTCAATTAACACCAAAAAAACAACAAATCCTCACAATTTGCTTAATATTGAGCATTCAAAACATCCCTTACAAAAAATCCCATGAAATTCACATGTGAAAGTCACATGTGAAACCCATGTACCACATTAAAACTTCACGTGGTCCACACAAATGTTCATGTATGAATGACATGTGAATGATGTGAATCACATGTAAAAACACATGTATACGTGCGACTTTGGAATGTTTCATTTTAAAACCCCATGTGATTCTCATGTTATCACATGGTCTTCACATATTTCCACATGTGTATCACATGGAATATATGTGATACATCACATGTGCATCGAATGTGTATCACAGGGGATACACATGTGCTACACGTTTTCATGTGTAGGATGTTTCTTAAGTTTATCACATTTTCATATGTGTATCACATAAAACATGTGTACAACATGATACAAATGTGAAAATGTGTGATATTGTCTCACATATTAAAACATTTGAGACAGTAAAATATGATAAATATGTGAAACATGCATCACATGATGTGATACATAAAATATGTGATACCCATGTGTAAGGGATAGCTGATCTTTTTTTTATTTTTAATTTGAAGCAAACTAACATTTCAAAACTATATTTTTATGGAAGTCCAATCATGGTCTTTTGATTCTTATGGAGATACAGTTAAAGCCAAAATCTCAGTCTGCTTCAAATTTTCACACTGAAGCTGAAAATTTAATGAGTTTGAGCATGTATTTGAGTTTTCTGTGTTTATTTTTAGTTTCCTTGTCCAGTGAGTCTCCGTGTTGTTCTGTCTTCCCCCTTGATTGTTCCTCTGCTGTGTCTCGTTCCCTGTGATTACCTTCTGTGTATTTAAGTCCACCTGTTGTCTCTGTGTTTGTCGGATCCTTGTCGTGGATCCGACAAACAGAGACAAGTCGTATGTATGAGTCGTCACAGTTGTACCGACTTGTCCTGTGTCGGCGTTGGCTCTCATTTTTCAGTTCTGTGTTCAGTTGCTACCGGTGCTGAGCTTTAGCCTTCCGCTCTGCCATGCTGCCTGCTTCCTGGACTGTTTTTGAGCTATTTATCATTAAAACCACCATTTTTCATCCACAACCTGGGTCGTCTGCGTTCTGCCTCACCTCCACCACACCACTTCATGACTTCATGCTCTTTTTTGAGACATGTTCTAGAGTTGTGCATTTTAAATAATAAAAATATATTTAGCAATTTACTGAGTGTGTGTCTTTAAGACTATCACTGCTCATTGTTATATTATTATTATTATTATTATCATCATTTTTGTTGTTATTATCTCTTGTCTGAATTTTTGTGTGCTATGCTGGGACAAAAAAAGTACCCTCTGTTTGGGGATCAATAATATATTATTTTCTTATTATCTATTATTATTTTATCTTTGTGACAGAACTTTCAAAAAGAAGCTGCCAAGAAGTCAAGATGGCTGACAATGTGTATGCATTGCCATTCTTCTACGGCAACATAACCAGAGAGGAGGCAGAAGTCTATCTGAGACAGGCAGGAATGAACAACGGCTTGTACTTACTACGGCAAAGTCGAAACTATCTTGGAGGCTTTGCACTGTCTGTTTCTAATTCAGGTCGCTTCTACCACTACACAATTGAAAGACAACCCAATGAAATGTATGCTATTGCTGGTGGTAAGAGTCACAGGTGCCCAACAGATGTGATAGACTATCATTCTCAAGAGATGGATGGTCTTGTATGTCTGTTAAAGAAGCCCTGCAACAGACCCAAAAATATGCAGCCAAAGGTTGGTCCTTTCGAGGACTTAAAGGAAAGACTGATCCGGGAATATGTGAAGCAGACTTGGAACCTGCAGGTCAGTTTGAGCTGGACTCTTTAAATAGTAAAATTGTCTTTTTTTTTATGTAGAACAACCATGTTTGTAGCGCAGCAATTACTTACTTGTGACATATTAACCAAAATATCAGCAGTAAAATAGCTAAAGTAGGAAAGTAAGCTTGAAATATTTTAATCATTGTCGTTTTGCTGCTTTACTGGTCATTCATGGCAACCTTACAACATTTCAGAAACTTTGAAACATGAATAAAATGAAAATTTGTTCCATATTTTCAATATACATCCATGGTTAATAATTAACATTTGGGTTTCTTAACAACTCTGAAACTTACAGTTTTTGTTGACAAGAAAAATGAAATGACCAGAAAAGAACCCAGTCTGCATTGCTTTCCCTGGAGGTCACAGGACTATTTAGTGTGGTTTTATCCATATGCTACAATTTTTCCTTTCTTTTTTTGTGTTATATATTTTTGAGGTGTTCAGCCCAACAATGTAGCATTTAGAATTGTTGATTAAGTGTCCATAAGAAAGCCAACAGATTTACTTTCATAAGTGGAGAATTAATGCTTAGGTCACTGAAACCTGGTGTTGGTAACAGGTCCTTTGAGAAGCAATTTTTGTGGATGATTTTTTGAAAATAATGAAACCTTATCTCTATAAATACTTTATTATTTCTGAGTTAGACTAGTGGTGACTATAGGTGCTTTCAGACCAGCCCTGTTTAGTCCGCTTTAATTGAACTCCAGTCCATTTACATAGAAAGTCATTTGAGGTGGTGTGAATGCGCAATCAAACTCCAATGAGGACCAAAAGGAGCAAAGTCTGGTCTGCCTAAAAACCTAGGTTCAATTGAAGCAAACTCTGGTTCAAATGCATATATGGATGCCAGAGGACCAGAGGCCGCCCCAACAACAGGAAGTGAACTACAGTGCAGGGCGTTCTCAGTAAATACAACCAAAACAAATGCGCTAGTCTAGTACCAGAGGGAGAAATGGCTTGTGGTCTTTTACCAAAAACAAAAGAGAAATCCTACAACCAATAAAATCTCATAATTGCTACTCAATTTTTATTTACATTTTGTGAAGAAGTAAGTTGCGCTTATACAAAGTCTGCTAGGGAACATGGTAGAATTTTTTTCTTTTGCATTACCTCGTAATAAGTTTTGCGTTCCCTCGCAATATGCTTACTGCAATATTTGCTGGACTATTTTCCATACAGTCACATTGAATTTTGAATCTAAAATTTCAAATGTATACACGTTTAAAGAGCCTCAGTGAAAACGTTTTTATTAACTCTTTCGTGCAAAAAACTGATTGAAAATCGATTTATTCACTACATGTTTATGTCTGCTTCTATAAGGCTGAGATGGAACTGCATAGGAAAACGTCTCTTTAAACCATTCAGACTACCAGTACAAAAAAAATCAAAACTGTCAGATGACTCATTATGCTGTGATGATAACTCAGAAATAGTCCAAATAATTTGGATGTATTTTTTATTTCTTTCCTTTTTATGGAAAGTTTCAGTTTACATTATAGGTTTGTGGTGCATTTGTATCCTAAAGAGAAAGATATAAAACTTTAGATATTTCACAACGAGATACTAATGTACATGGAAAAAAACCTTTCGAAAACTTTCTATTATAGCAGAAAGTGCCGCATGAACTGAACAGTACATAATTGCGAGAGAATGCAAAACTTATTGTCAGGGAACGCAAAAGAAAGAAAAATACTCCTGTCCCCTAGGGGGCTCCGTAGCTTCTGTCTTCCTTGGAGTTTTTTTTTTTTTTTTTTGTCATTTCCATCAGTAATTCTTGATTCTGTGCCCTGTACCAAGGGGAACAGGTTTTTCAACTAGTTTGGATCATTTGACACAGTGCAGTGTGAAAGAGAACCACACCAGCTGAAAATCTAACAAATGTTGCAAATTTGGTCCCCACTAGAACCGAGTTCACCAAATTATCAGGTGTGAAAACACCCTAAGTGTGAGGCATGAGGCCTGACAACTCATTCTTGGTTTATATCTTCTCCTTATTTTAACTTTGAGCTTAAAATAAGTCTTGTATGCACATAGGGTCCAGCCCTTGAACAGGCTATCATCAGTCAGAGGCCTCAGCTGGAGAAACTCATTGCCACCACTGCTCATGAAAAAATGCCCTGGTTCCATGGAACAATAACGCGAGAGAGCTCTGAGCCCAGGCTTCAGAATGGTTCCCGAACAAATGGAAAATTCTTGTAAGTATTTGAAAATTACTCAAGACCATGTTTATAGAGAATCTGCAGAAATATAGTTATTAATAATATCAACACTTCAATATTTTTGAAAGCATATTCAATCATTTTTACTTGACAGCTTTTTCGCTTAAAATTTATTCTTTTTGATTCAGGTCACAATCAGTCTAATTAAAACGATAATTACTTTCATTCATTAAAAAAATTTAATAAATTAATAAGTTCCAATTATTCTAATTACGTAGTATCACTACTTCATGTATATGAAGATCTTATTTTGAATTTTGACATTGGAGAAGTTTGCAAAAAAAAAAGTAGTACAAAAAAGTCATTTACCACTCTGTCATCATATCTATTAGTAGTTTTAAATTTATCTAATTTATGTGTAATATTAACTTTTATTTATGTTTAAGCTTCAAAATTTAAGCGGACGGTGTCAGTGCATGTGTTTTAGCTCAAACTTTAAGAGGCAGAAGTGGTCTAGGCAGAGGAGTCGCATGATCAGACACAGGCACATACACCCACACACACACACACACACACACACACACATTCTCTCTGTCTCTTTCTCTGTGGTTTCCGCTTTGACAGTTTGCAAAGGACTTCCTGAAGTAGCCATGTAAAAAGAAGTCTGAGAACAGGGTAAAGTGTGACTGCCCCTTTTTTCGTGAAACATCTTACAGGAAGTGGCCTTTTTCCTCTGAAACATGGCCTCAACTCCATGACATGTTTTATTTTAGAAAGCCATTGCAGTCCTTCTGTGTCTATGGCAAGTATATTTATAGTTATTTTGAAAATATAACTTTAAATATACTTCAAGAAGTAGCTTGTTACATAAATTTAGCAACATAAATTACAGTTATGTATGATGCACAACAAAATTACATAATGGTCTGTCTTTCCTGTGCACTTTAAATGTAATTTTGGGAACACTACTTTTCTCAGCATAACACTGGACATTTATTTGAGTTGCTGTTTAGTTCCTGGTTTCTATTTATGTCATGATGTCTTAGCTGGTTCCTTTTGGCTTCCTGAGCTATGAAAATAGCTTTATCAAGTCACAGCTGTCACTTTTCACAGTTCACATGCTGTGTGGTAACAGGTGTGGTTAAATACTGTTAAAACTAAAGTAAAAAAAAATTACAAAATGAAGGACTTGTACTGAACTTTTTAACAAATTTGAATAGTAATCCAAATAAATAAATGAAATTATTGACTATTAATGATTCAGTTAATAGTCAATACTACTGAATAAACTGCATTAAACTACTAATAAATTAGTTCAAAAGGAAATGTAAATAGTAAGGTACTCTGATTATTGTCCAGTTTTTAAAGGAACATTATCCTGAGACATTAGTTTAGAACAGGGTGGCTCAAGTCCAGTTCTCCCAAGCTGCCATCCTGTAACTTTCAGATGCTTCCCTTCTCCAACACCCTTGAATTAAATGAATGGCTCGTTCAGTGAGGGAATTCAGTCATTGGAGAAGGATGCATCTAGACCAGGGGTGCCCAAAGTGGATCCTCGGGGCCGGAATCCTGCATGTTTTATTTCTCTCCCTGGTGGTAGTAACAACCTCCTCAGCACGTCAATGTTCTCCTTAGGCCTTCTAATGAGCCATCATTTGATGCAGGTGTGTTAAACCAGAGAGAGAACTAAAACATGCAGGATGCCGACTTTGGACACCCCTGATCTAGACGTTGCAGGATGGTAGCTCTCGAGGACTGTACTTGAGCACCCCTGATTTAGAATAAAACTTAATCTAAATGCAATATGTTTGTTGCAATATTACATTAAACTGTATAGTTTTTACCTTGTGTTTAGTAGGACATTAAGTTCCTAATTTTAACAAATAAAGTCCCTGTGGTTAATAAATTGATCATTTCTCTTATCTTCCTGTAACAAAATAGATTCAACCTGACAAAATGACAAAGTGAAACAATAGCATACAAATGTTTAATGCTACATTATCTCCTTTGTTTCTTCTGTTTACATGTGTAGAATTCGACAGAGAGATCAAAATGGATCATATGCTTTATGTTTACTGCATGAAGGTCAAGTGATGCATTATCGCATTGACAGAGACGGCACCGGAAAGCTCTCCATCCCTGATGGAAAGAAATTTGACACCTTGTGGCAGGTTACCAGTTTTTTTTTTTTTTTTTCGTTGATTCTGTGTTACTTAAATTCTATTAAATTATAAATATAAATATGATGGTCAGCATTAGCAGCTTAGTAGATGATGTAGCTTTTGTGACATATTAATTTCTTACAGTCCAAGAATGTAAAGACTTTTCTAGAGCTAAAATTATTTAGAATCACATAAATTGTTTCTCTGGCATTTGTTGTTTTAATTTATGGTAAATAGTTAACTTTAACCCATAAGGACCCATGGTGACACCGGTGTCACCATGGGTCCTTATAGTGACATCTACTGAACATCTTGATTCAGTCATGTGACTAGGGATTCTTGGTAATGAAGGCACCATTTTCAAATTATCAGTGCACATGGGCAGCTAAAGTGACCAGAAGGCTGATTTGGGAAACTTTGTTTTCTCTTAACAAAGGTGAGTTTCCACTGGTTCAGCAATTCTAATCTTCAGATAAGACATCTTTTCTCACATATGAAATGGTTTGACAGCATTTCTAAAACTATTTGATATAGAATAGATCTGTCAAATATTGCTGCGACACCTGTGTCACATTGGGCATTAAACTCCACATTGTAAAAAAAAA
>NW_015115942.1:20586-24818 GCF_001443285.1 Poecilia latipinna
CATTTCTAAAACTATTTGATATAGAATAGATCTGTCAAATATTGCTGCGACACCTGTGTCACATTGGGCATTAAACTCCACATTGTAAAAAAAAAAAATCCTTGTGACATATGTGTCACAATAAGATGATTACTAATCATCTGCTTAGTTAATTTAACTCAGTTATTTTAGATTAATATAGTCTCTATCTTTCATTTTAAGTCACATTTCAAAAAAATGTAAACATGAAAACTTGAAATTACTAAAATATTTGATGAAACCTTACAATAGCTTTAGTCAAGTCACTTTCTCCATTTACCCACCATTTTATTGACTTTTGCTTTGTTGTAAAATGCAACAATATTAACAATATGGTGTTCAAGAGGCATTAGAGGTCATCACTGGACAGGACTGTGAATTTGAGAGATGTGAAAGTTGCTGAGATGTACATCCCAAATACCCCAACTAAGTCCCCAACAAAAAAATTGGTGAATGAGGAACCAAGAGGGTCTAGCAACTCATATATATGTGATTCCAGAGATCTAGATACAGAACCCAATCAGGGGAAGCAAAAGCCAACCATCAAAGGACAACATTTCTCTTGGAGAAATAAAATTTTTAAAACATATGGATGCACATAGAAAAGACCACACCTCAAATCTCCTGATGAGATCCTATTCCAATTGGGTATTTCAGAAAATTTAACTCACAACAAATGCTGCAGTTGATAAAAGGAACATGCAAATTTATAGTATTCAAAAATCTAACACTGAGAGAAATTTTAATAGCACAGTTGTACAAATACAGGTACTGATTGGCATCTACCTGCATCTACCTGCATATGGGTTTTTGCCAAACGTCAGGAGATTTAGAATATTGCAAAATGGTGGAAAATGGCAAGAATGGAAGATAACACTTCACAAATTAGATTTCAGATCTTATTGATATCCCTACATTTTATTGACAGTTTAGATTTGTTAAATAGACAAGTTAAGGATAAGTATTGGAAAATCTATTCTTGGCTTGATATAATTAGCAAAAATGATGCCTAGATGAACTCCTTTGATGAGTAAATGGTGTTCATTAGGGACACACTCAACTCAATATGACAGTATGGGAAGGGCTCCCCACTTTTGGAGATTAGAAATCTGGTCCTGTTACTCATCATGTGGACTTCTCCATGATTTTTATGTTTATTACGGTGGCATTTGGAAGAAGATCTCATTTGGGATTGAATGTGATGTTGTGGTACAGCCAGGGGTGGAAATTAGCACCCACAATTCGAACAAAAGACAAAAAAAAGCTGCATTCAGTTTGAACTTCTGTCCGTCTGGACTACAGACTGATGCATTTACTGTCCAGATCTGGTGGCCCTACGCTGTTATAATTTTAAAAAAAGTGCATTAAATATAATTTTTATCAACCGGGACAGCCCATTGGTTGATTTTATTGACGGACATTGGGTTTATCCAATGAAATCCCTCGGTTCTCCTTGGCCCGCCCCTCCCCTCTAATGTTATAAATAGAGCCATTTCAGCTAACGTTTAGCTGCTAACAGGAGTCTGAGAAAAGGGAGAGGATACGAGACGGGGCGGGTCAGAAAAACTACGACAAAAGCTAAAAAGCGCTTAAGTCCATTCAGAAAAATTTGTCAAACTATCCAATATGTTTACCACACAAACTTTGACCGCTGGAGCAGATTCGGTAGCGGAGAAGGAGGGAGAATTAGCGATTCAGGGACTTTATTATCGTCTGAGGAGGATGATTATGAGAGACACCAGGGACAGATTGAGGAAGAGTTCAGGTTAGCTGCTGCTGCCCGTTAAAAAGGAGTGAAAATGTTCATAAAGAAAAAGTTTCATGCAGGCCGGAGGGCAGGTGCGTGTGTGTGTGTGCGTGTGTGTGTGTGTGTGCGTGTGAGACAACCGGGAACACTAAGCTCCAGGTAGTCAGAAAAACTTTGGAATAAAACAGGAATAATGACGGCCCGTGGAATTAATAATGAACACGTTCTGAGATATTTTAATAATAATAATAATAATAATAATAATAATAATAATAATAATAATAATAATTGTGAATTTCAGTAGAAAACGTAATAAGTAAGGGAAAACAAATAAAAACAGTTAGAAAACAGTTATTGATACCATTTAAAAATATTTTACAAATTACTAGACACATCTTTAATAACTACTATCAGGGGGAGTTGTAGCCAAAATGTGGAAATTTTCAACATATGATTGCAAGAATGTTTGGGTTGTGTAGTTCAAGTTTGCTGTAGTAATTACTTTAAATGAACTTATTGCTCTACAAGCCTGTTAAGGTGTCCATGCTTTATGTTAAATTATTATGTATGTGTATGGTAAACTTATTGTCAGTAAATTGGTTTTCATAGAGTTAAGAATAAATAATATATTTTATATAATTTGCTTGAACTGGTGGGGTTTGTAATTGGGGAAAAAAACAAAACAAACAGTGGCTGGTGAAATGTTTGAGTGGCCAGTAAAAATTAATTTCCTCCCCTGCACTACATCACTGTTAAGTTGTCCATACATTTTGATCTTATAACAGAAAATAATTATTCCGTTCTCATTTCCACTTTTGATCATTTATCTTTCGGATTCCTTTCCATGGAATATTTGAGTTAGTTTACATGGATTAACTTTTATTTATATTGTAGGTGAAAATTGTAGGATTTGCTCCCAAGTTTTGTATTACTGTAACCGGAGCACTTCCACAATGCTGAGGCATCAACGTGCCTGGCATGAGGGGGAGGAACCCTTTAACATTATTGAATTTGCCTGCAATGACTTTCGAAATCCAGCAGATGTCATTGTAAGTGACAAAGCAGCACAGTCTCAGCACAGTATCGACACAGTTTGAGAAATGTGCCATACACCCAGTGTGGCATCTACCCATCACTACATCCAAGGGAACACAAAAAATAATCCAAAGCAAATCCAAGACTGAGACACAGGGAGATTCTAGGAGCATAAAGGAAGTGACAGACATAGTGACGAGCTGGGTGACAAGATGGACTGGCGAGTTGTTACTGCAATAGAGGAGCTTAAATACTGGGAGGTGGCAAATGGAGCAATGGACCTAGTTAGATGAGATGATTGATTACAAGTGTGAGTAGTTGGCACAGGAGCTAGCTGAGGGGCGGGAAGAAAACGGCACAGGGAAGCTAAGAAGATATACTGGGGAAAAATGGGGAGGAGACACCAAGGAGCTGAAAACACTTCTAACACTAAAGAAACACTAATACTAAAGAAACGGATAAACTAGAAGAGAAAAAGGCATGAGGGAAAAACTTAAATAAGGCTGATCTAACAACAATAAGAACTAAGGAACATAGAGCTACAGTAACTAGATCTAAACAGAAATAATTGAACTAGAATGGTTAAAGAAAGATGGACATATATTCAGACAAAAAGACCAACTAAAGCAAAAGTGACAAAATAAGAAAACTAGAAACACTACAGGGAAAGCTAGAAGGAATAAATACTTAACTGGAACCACTAAAGAAAGGTATAATTTTATTTTGTAACCAGGTTGCTGTGTGTTGCAGACTTCTGCCCAGGTCCCTCTTGAAAATGAGATCTGGATCTCAACAGGGTTTACCTGGTTAAATAAAAGAAATTAAAAAAATAAATAAAAAAATACCTAAACTCAGACATGTAAGAATAACTGAACCTAGGGTGATGAAATAACTAAGAAATAAACATTACTAGAAACTCTACAGGAAGGCTGAAATAAGGAATAACTAAAAGGATAAAATAAAAATAATCTAACTATGGGTGTACAGTATTCAGACCAACCCAGGATTAGAGTCCTGAATCAGACTCTAATCCAGTGTTTCTCAACCCTGGTCCTCACCCCCCCTGCTCTGCATGTTTTAGATGTGCCTCTATTCCAGAACAGCTGATTCACATGATTGCATGACCATCAAGTACTGCAGAAGCCTGTTAATCACCCAGAGATACAATTCAGGTGTGTGGCAGAAGGGAAATACCTGAAACATGCAGAACAGGGGGGCGGTGAGGACCAGGGTTGAGAAACACTGCTCTAATCCATTTGTCTGTGAATTACAAGTTTTTGGGGAGGTCTGAATGCAAATTTGAATTCCAAAACGGACTGAAAAATCAAACTCTGATCCGCCTGAAAACCTAGTTCTTGGAACGGTAGAAAACCTGTCTGAATGCAACCTACCTAGAGACTGTTCCAAAAGCAGGAAATTAGCCACAGTGCAG
>NW_015115942.1:27773-30741 GCF_001443285.1 Poecilia latipinna
AATTCAGGTGTGTGGCAGAAGGGAAATACCTGAAACATGCAGAACAGGGGGGCGGTGAGGACCAGGGTTGAGAAACACTGCTCTAATCCATTTGTCTGTGAATTACAAGTTTTTGGGGAGGTCTGAATGCAAATTTGAATTCCAAACCTTAAAAACCGAACTCTGATCCGCCTGAAAACCTAGGTCTCGGAATGGTTTAAGTTAACTCTAAAACGGTAGAAAACCTGTCTGAATGCAACCTGACTAGAGACCGTTTCAAAAGCAGGAAGTTAGCAACAGTATATTACTCTCTGCTCTGCGGGTTAACGAAGACATTGTGTCGGTTGTAATATCAACGGGTCTGTGTGTCGACATAGAAAGCGAGGGAAAACAGAATATAAATGGTTTAAAGTTGTTTCATCTGTTTGTGGCGCTCTGCAGCTGCTGTAATTTTTTAAACCTTTAATAAATGACAAAAAAGGGACTAATTGCCTCATTTGTTTTAACATAATCATCAAATAGGATGGAGGAATTTGCTTAGTCCTTGATAGAAACCAAACTGTTTGTAGATTTATATCAAGGGAGAATACTTACAAACATCAGCAACTTTCTCAGCTTTAATTTAAGCCATGTTTATAGAAATCGGGTAAGAAATAAAGGCGCTTCGATCATTTTTGTGATTCCTGCTCATCCCGCATTGGAACAGCCTGGTTTAGTGGACGCTGACGCTAAAATCTGACACTGCTCCGTTTTTGCTTACTTTTTGTGAAGAAGGAAGTTGCGCTGCCCTTCTTCAGAGGTTTTGTGTCGATTCCTTCAGTAGTTTTTGGTGCAGCGCCCCCACAAGCGACGGGGGGGAACAAGTTTTTCTGTTAGTTTTAGTCGTTTGACACAGTGCAGTTTGAATGCTAACTAGAGTTCTGAAAATGTAACAAATTTTGCAATCTTAGTCCCCAATCGAACCGAGTCTACTGGACTATCTGGTTTGAATACACCCTATAATCACTAAACAAAGCTCGACATAGACTCAGACATACAAGAATAACAGAACCAAGAGTAACTAAAGAATAAACCTAACTAGAAATACTATAGGATTGAAAATAAGGAAGGTAATAACAAGACAATTCTAATAACACTAATTATCTCAAGTAATAAAATCAAAAGGACCATGAACCTAAAGAGAACTAAGACATAATGATAAATAAGATTAAAACCAAACAAAAAAGAAACCCAGAGACCTGAAACTTTGGAGGTTGTAAAATTGAAGATGAAAACATTTTTGTCCAGAAAGATGTCATACATGTTAGAAAGTTGCAAATAAAAAGTTAATTTTGTGTTAATAAGAAAAAAAAAAAATCTTAGGGAATTAATTTCCTAATATGGAAAAATGTTACCATATATTATTCCCAATGTGACATATATGTCCCAATTCAGATCTGTGCCAGGGGTGGTGCTATTTAAAAAAAGAAAACACCTTCAGATAGTGCTACATATGATCCATTTGATATAATATGTAACTCCCGTAATTTTACTAAAAGTGGAAATAGGTCTAGAGCTAAAATTATTTAGAATCACATAAATTGTTTCGCTGGCATTTGTTGTTTTAATTAATAGTAAATAGTTAACTTTAATTAATGCTATAATTTATGTTAAATTATTTTATTTTTATTGCTTTAGTTATTGTCTTGGAGTTGGGTAATGATAGCTCAAACTTAAATTTTTTCAAGATATGGTAAAAATAGTAAAACTGTTTTTATGATGCTACTATGTGGTTATTATTTATATTCATTCTTTCTATTAAGACTGTGCTGTCTTAGTGTTTATTTTCAGTTATAAAACATTTTAAACTATTTCTCTTCATATGACAGTTGGTGGAGCATTACTCCTACAAACCAGATGGCTTGTTACGAGTACTCACAGAGCCATGTCCAAGACCTGATGGTGAAACTGGTAAAGACAGACACAACTGATCAAAATTTGTCAAGATTAGTCTTACCAAATCTCAGTCTAACCCAAATTGATCCTCATGTTTCAAATTTCTTGTTCACAGTGCAAATAGGGCGACCAGTACCTCCACTGAACCATCCTGGATTAGGTTCTGCCATTGTAAGTTATTCATGAAAAAGTTATTGGATAAGCACATTTTATACAATTGTCTTTATGGCCCAAATTCCCAGAAAGGATAAAAGAAAATCCATACTCTTCCAGGTCTTATAACTTGTTTTAAGTTTTTATCACCTTAAAGTAGGTTTAGTAAATAAACTATTTTAAGAGTTTGGTTCATCAGCAATCATCAACACTCAGGAGTGATCACAAGTTCTTTGACTTGAATGACCATGAAAAGACCACAGTATCTTTTACAAAAACTTTTTTGACATCTTTCATTCCTAGCAAAATGCAGCAGATGGTCTTCGCTCCATGCTTGGTCAGCTCAACATATCTGGAAAAAGGGTAAATACATTTCACAAGCTTAATAGTTACTTCAACAAGCATCAGTGCTCTTACTGCCATCTTACATTTTGAGATGTTTGCCTTAGTCTGATTGATAGATGTAACTGAAAATTTTTGCCAAAAAATATTCCTGCATGTTCACCTATGAGGAGGTTACCATTAGGATATAGTAAAGATATAGATAGTAAAACAGGTACCTATAATGCTCATGGTCACTGTAGAGCAGGGGTCCCCAAACTACGGCCAGCCCGCCACGTCATTTGGTCCGGCCCCCTGAACAATGCCGGATCCGGCCCGCCTCCTCATACCAGAGAGCGTTCAGTGTTTTTTTTTTTCATATATTGTATTTTCTGGTTTATATGTGGAGTTTTCTTCAACCAGCAGGGGGCTTGAGCAGATGTGAAACTAACTTTCCCTCAATGGAATATATACTAGTCAGTCCCAGTCACCGTTTCACTCACGGTTTTTTCCATTTGCATTCTGGGTAAAAATCTATCTAAAAGCGCGACTGTGTCGTCGCGCTCCCCCCCGCTCGACA
>NW_015115942.1:34641-34958 GCF_001443285.1 Poecilia latipinna
AGTCATGGTTCCTAAAAATGTGCAAGACCAACTTATTCTGGTGATGTAGTGAGTATAAAATATTGAATTAAATGTGGTGCTGCAGACTGGCTTTATTTTCACTTAATCAAATTAATCAAATGTTATTTTGTATAGCACATTTCAGCAGCAAGGGATTTCAAAGTGCTTTACATCAGTGTTTTTCAACCACTGTTCACTAGTGTACCGTGAGTGATCCTCAGGTGTGCCGTGGAAATTATCCAATTTCACCTACCGTATATACTATAAGCTGCTACTTTTTTCCTACACTTTGAACGACTGTTCAAAGTGTAGGAAAA
>NW_015115942.1:35346-38902 GCF_001443285.1 Poecilia latipinna
CTCCAACCCACTCTTACATTTAATTTTATGATAAAGAAATTCACAAGCGGTTCCAGGTGCATTTCTTGTCATCAACCGTCCAACAATGTCATCATCAGTCACTTGGCAACAGATTGCAGACTAGATGGAGCTTTTTTTTTTTAAAAGGTTTTATTGGTTCTAGTGACCTTTATTTGATAGTTAGTTGACAGGAAAGTGGGTAATGAGAGAAGGGGAAGACATGCAGCAAAGGTCACCAGGCCAGGAATCAAACCTGCAATGGCCATGTTGAGGACTCAGGCCTCCATATGTGCACTGTGCTTAACCCCTGCGCCACCACAGCATGGATGTGTTTATATTGAAGTGAGCGGCACTTCAATATAAGCACAAAGAAAGGAAAAAATAGAAACCAAGTTACAAAAGCTAGACGCACATTTTGTTCATCTCAGTAGATGAGCTGGACTTTTTTGTTCGTAGCAATTCAGGCCTGCCAGCACAGCCAGAGAGCCGGGCTATTTACAGATAGCAATACTAATTATTATTCATAATATGTGAGTTAGATATAGACTGTTAATGATTGAAAGTTGTAGTGGCCCTGCCGCCGAGCTTGTATCCCCTTTTTTCTCTCTTGGTGATACAGCAGTAATGTCAGGGACTGACACGCTTTTGAAAATCCGCATTGAACACACGCGAGCCAAGAGAGCGGTACGGTGTCTAGGCGTACGTTGGAGCATCCTGAAAGAGCACCTTCCAAATTGTACGAAGCTGAAGTTGGTTCAGTGATCCAGCTTCTGATTTGGGAAATGGCTAAAGGGCGATTCCACCTAATTTTTCACTACCTTCTGCATCTTTAATTGACTCTAGTTCAAAAACTACAACACCTAGACTCTTCAAACCTGAGCTGGATTATTCTTCTCTAATAGCAGAATATTTATAACCATGTTTGGGATTTCTGAAACCTTTTTCTGATTGTGAAACTGCAATAAAGGCAATTTTTATTCCTTTTTTTTGGTCTCGGTCACATGAGATCTGCTCTAATTCCAAATCTACAACACCTAGACACTTCAAACCTGGACCAGATTATTTTCAACTTGTAGCAGAATATTTAAAACCATGTTTGGGATTCGTAAAACTTTTTTCTGATTTCTGAAACTTTACTTCACTTAACAGAACGCTGCAGATGGTCTTTCTTTCCAACAGCCATCACCGTCTACAAAAACTCTTTGAAGAATTAATGAGTTACACCAA
Source organism: Poecilia latipinna (assembly GCF_001443285.1). Taxonomy (NCBI): domain Eukaryota; kingdom Metazoa; phylum Chordata; class Actinopteri; order Cyprinodontiformes; family Poeciliidae; genus Poecilia; species Poecilia latipinna. Next base: position 36,574 of record NW_015115942.1, read on the forward strand.
CATTTAATTTCCCATTGGGATTAATAAAGTGGTTTTGAATTAGCATTGAATTTGAATTAGAAAAAAACTGCATGGAACAAGTGTGAATAGTCATCTAAACTTTAGTGAAGTTTCACAAATCACATAAAGGTTTTACAAATCCCAAACATGGATTAAAATATTCTGCTAGTAGAGCAGAATAATAATAATATAATCTAGGTGTTGTAGTTTTGGAATTAGAGCAGTTTTAATATGAGCTAGATGCAAAAAAGGGTAAAAATCGCATTTTATTGAAGTTTCACAAATCAGAAAAAGGTTTCTTAAATCCCAAACATGGCTCCAAATATTCTGCTACTAGTTGAGAATAATTTAGTTCAGGTTTGAAGAGTCTAGGTGTTGTAGATTTGGAATTAGAGCAGATCTCATGTGACCAAGATTTTAAAAAATGGTAAAATCGTCCTCTTTTGAAGTTTCTCAAATCAGAAAAAGGTTTCACAAATCCCAATATCTAAATATTCTGCTATTAGAACAGAATACTCCAGTCCAGGTTTAAAGTGTCTAGGTGTTTTGGAGCTGGAGCAGTTGTAGTGCAACCCAGATGCAAAAAAAGTGGTAAAGTCGCTCTTCACTGAAGTTTCACAAATCACAAACACGGTTATAAATATTCTGCTATTAGAGTAGAATAATCCAGCGCAGGTTTGAAGAGTCTAGGTGTTGTAGTTTTTAAACTAGAGTCGATTAAAGACGCGGAAGGTAGTGAAAAATTAGGTGGAATCGCCCTTTAGCCATTTCCCAAATCGGAAGCTGGAATCGGAAACCAACTTCAGCTTCATCCAAATTGTCCAGATTGGGTGTGAATGATGGCACATGGTATCTGCATAGAGATACAAAAATCCAGAGATGCGCGATACGCTGCGACAGTCAGCGAGGCCAACGTAGGGGCGGGGACGCCGCGCACTGCCACTCATCCTGTTCAACGCATCAGCTGTAAACCTAACTTCAGCAGTTGCTAGCTGCTCCAAGCTCCAAAGTGGATGTCAAAATTATCCAATCATTATCCGTGGTGCTGAGCTACTTTGAATTCGTGTTGTTTCATCATTAGTGACCATGTAGCCTGATGTTTTTGTTGTTCTCTTGATTTGTTATTCTTCTTGTTCGTTTGATGAATTTAAAAAAAAAAGGTGTGAAAGCTTCAAAGCTCTGCTATTGTTGGCATGTACATATATATTGTAAAATTATGTTATCATGAGCTTTATTATTTGGGTATTAAGAGCCCGGTTATTAGCACCGCCTGCAGTCGGACTCTGATTTGTTCCACCAGTGATAACGCTCACAATATTTTAATCCAAAGCAGGCCTTTTTTTAAAAACATATTTTACAGCACTTTGAGAAGTCGCTTATTTCCACATTCTGTTCTCTTCCCATCTTCAGAGTCGTAGACGAATCGGCAACACAGACCTTAATCCCTATGAAACTAGGATGTCCAAAGGTAAGCTCTGGAAACGCTCAGTTGAATTAAATTCACAAAACATGTTTTAAGAAAAATGTCTGAAAATAAATTAATTTTATTTAATTATAAAGAGACATTCCAGTTCAACAATGCAGTCAGTTTATTATTCAGATTTGTTAAAAACTTTGAATAAACATGCATACATTCTTCAGAATGTGAATGTGTGTGTGAAGGGGCATATCACTGAATGTAGTGTTAAGCACTTAGAGTTCTCTGTTCTTGATAAAGTGCTCCACAAGTACAAGCAATGTTTTTTTGTGTGGTTTCACCACCATCATCACACATCATGGTCCCCACTGTCCGACCATGATGTGTGCTGTGCTTGTCATGTTGGATTCTAATTTTCTTACCCACATCCAGAACACAACTCAGAACACTGGTTTTAAATGCGAGAGGTTTATTGCAAAGAAACAAAACAGGAAGGTGAGTGACAGTGTTTTGGTCCAGGATCTCTTCAACAGCACACACCAGATATCTGAGCACAGGAGGACAGATATGGTTAGTTCAAGCTTCAGACTAGGGAGAAGAAACAGAGTCAGGTGGACCTTACGTGGTTGGGAGCGGGTCCGGACCAGGGGCAAAGGCTTCTGGGGGTGTCCAGGGCTTGATGGGAGGAAGAGGCTGGAGAGGCGGCGTTGGAGGGCGGACAGGTAAGTGGGGGAATCCACAGGTAGCTCGGGTTTCTTGTCAGCGTCACAAAGATCAGGGTCAGAAAACCAACCGTCTGACCTGATTTCAGGATGGTTCACGGTATCTTGAAGGTAGCACCTGAGGAAGAGGCACACAAAGATTCACTAGGAGAATTCTTGACAAGGTCAGAACAGAGAAGAAAACTCTGGG
>NW_015115942.1:41751-42995 GCF_001443285.1 Poecilia latipinna
GACCTTAATCCCTATGAAACTAGGATGTCCAAAGGTAAGCTCTGGAAACGCTCAGTTGAATTAAATTCACAAAACATGTTTTAAGAAAAATGTCTGAAAATAAATTAATTTTATTTAATTATAAAGAGACATTCCAGTTCAACAATGCAGTCAGTTTATTATTCAGATTTGTTAAAAACTTTGAATAAACATGCATACATTCTTCAGAATGTGAATGTGTGTGTGAAGGGGCATATCACTGAATGTAGTGTTAAGCACTTAGAGTTCTCTGTTCTTGATAAAGTGCTCCACAAGTACAAGCAATGTTTTTTTGTGTGGTTTCACCACCATCATCACACATCATGGTCCCCACTGTCCGACCATGATGTGTGCTGTGCTTGTCATGTTGGATTCTAATTTTCTTACCCACATCCAGAACACAACTCAGAACACTGGTTTTAAATGCGAGAGGTTTATTGCAAAGAAACAAAACAGGAAGGTGAGTGACAGTGTTTTGGTCCAGGATCTCTTCAACGGCACACACCAGATATCTGAGCACAGGAGGACAGGTATGGTTAGTTCAAGCTTCAGACTAGGGAGAAGAAACAGAGTCAGGTGGAGCTTACGTGGTTGGCAGTGGATCCGGACCAGGAGGAAAGGCGTCTGGGGGTGTCCAGGGCTTGATGGAAGGAAGAAGACGGCTGGAGAGGCGGCGTTGGAGGGCGGACTGGTAAGTGGGGGAATCCACTGCTGAGACGCACAGGTAGCTTGGGTTTCTTGTCAGCGTCAGGAGGATTAGGGTCAGAAAACCAACCATTTGACCTGATTTCAGGATGGTTCACGGATTCTTGAAGGTAGCACCTGAGGAAGAGGCACACAAAGATTCACTAGGAGAATTCTTGACAAGGTCAGAACAGAGAAGAAAACTCTGGGACCTGAAGTACTAAACATAGGTGACACTCTGGCAGTGAAGTGATGGCGACTCCCTCCTAATATAGGAGATTAGCAGCAGGTGCGCTGGATCAGGAGCTGTAGACCAACCCTCCAGGCAACAGCCTCAGGACCCCCTCTGGTGGATAAAAAGTGAGACAGCAACCCCACCATCCCAAAACCCTGGGCCCCAACTGTGCTCCTCCTGAGCATTGTGCTAAGACTGCGGCAGGGTTAAGAAACCCAGAAGATTGCATTAGGTCATTGACTTTCAGCAATCACTCATTCTGGATGACCGTTTAGAGTAGCGGTTCTCAACGTGGGCGGTACCGCCC
>NW_015115942.1:48042-51289 GCF_001443285.1 Poecilia latipinna
GTGAGGGACCTGGATAAGGGCTAGGGGGGTGCTGGCACAAAAAAGGTTGAGAAACACTGGTTTAGAGAAAGTGGCATTGCTTCTTTGGCTTTGAAGCAATCTCTCCTACTGAGCATACACATAGTGACAGTTGAAAAGAAATTTTCCCCTGACCATGAAGAAACCTCAAGCAGAATGTTTAGGTCCAAAGATAAGCTCTCAAGCAGAACATTTATAGGAATTTTTACAATTACAATTCCTTTTCATCAACGTAAGAAATGAATGAGGTAGTTTTGGAAATAGGACATTTCCAATTCTAGCAATACTGTAAAGGTGATAGAAAAAAGTTATCAAAGTTTGTTGCATTATTACTGGAGGTCAGGTTGATGCTAACTAAACAGTTTTTTAGATGTTCTAGTCTAATAAGGAAAGCCTTCTGTTTTGTTTGAGGTTAAAAGCCAAAGTATAAATACTACCCAAGCTTCAAAACATGCCGGTGATCTATCCAATATGGGACAATTGTGGCGATGATGGTAGGAGTTTGTCCTGCAATTGGTGGGTTGTCAGTTTGATATCTGTTCTGTCTGCCTTCATTGTTGGTAAAACAGATCATGCACATTCAACCCTTCCTAAAATGCTGGTGGCTTTAGTTCATGTTACTGTGACAACAAAAAGTTTTAGTTTTTCCATCTTCACCTCACTCAAATCGCTTTCTGCCTTGGTGAAATTGTGTTTTTTTTTTCCCTTGTGTTTCCCATGATTACCATTGTTAATCAGTAAATAAGATAATCTGCTCAGTTTGTATTTATGGTTAAATGTGGGCATGTAGAGGGAAGAGCCTGAGGTGGTATCTTGTACACAAACTTTGAGGTACAGCTGTGATTTATAAAGGCAAATCTCTTGCTGGTACGCATGTGCATGGTTTTATAAATTTGGATTTGTTTTTGGCATATACCCCATTTCTGCATATGTACATTTTAGTATGGATCTGCAGTCCTTCATAAAGGAGACCCCAGAACACTAAACATTGGAGGTTTCTTCCATGTAAGAAAAGGGATTGGTAGAGTGCCACCTCAGGCTGAAGCATCATGTTAGATGTTTTACTTCTACATTAGCTTCATGGGTTCTTGGGTTCAGTGGTGGTTTATGTGTAAATTGCCACCCTGGATGCTATGTTTACAAATTATAAATTTTTTAAAATGTTCAATCTTAACAAAATATTAACAAAATAACACATCACATATTAGTTTGATTTTCACATCTTGTGCTTTTTAAAGTCTCGTTAAGTTATAACTATTTTACTAGATGTCTTCATGGTGAGCATTAATAGTACAGCAAAGAATTGCACATCTCCATAAATACAGTGCCATGTTATTTGAAAATAAAGGCAGATTAATTCTTACATGTTGCCCTTAATAGTATTTACATATTATGCTTCCTACTTTGACATATAATTTCACATTTATTGTAGGGCTAGGGTCATATTAGAGTAAATGTAAAAAATATATGGGGTAAATATGAGTTTAATAATTCAGTTCTTCCCCACATGACAATAATTTCCCTTTAAAAATACACTTAAAGGTGAGATTTTACATTTGTGATATTAATAATTCAAACTTTTCTTAATGAACTTTAAGTTGTTTGACTTTCTTTAAAATATGTAAAGTTACTCGAATGGATGAGATGACACTTATCAAAGGTATAAAAATGTGACTTGTTTTATTACATGTTAGAGAGCTGTTTTAGCGTTTTTAGAGCTCTGTTTTCATTTGAATTTTCAGAGGCAATGCCAATGGACACAGAGGTATATGAAAGTCCTTATGCAGATCCTGATGAACTGAGGAGCTCCACCGTGGATCGCAACCAGCTTTTCTTGGAGGATGGAGAATTGGGCTCAGGAAACTTTGGCACTGTCATGAAAGGAATCTACAAAATGAGAAAGTATGACACAGCACTTTGGTACAAACAACAGCACTCCTTCTGTCTATTTATTCAGAAAACCATGATTAATTACAACCTTCATATATTCACAAAGAGTTCAGTCAGCATTTGTCATCACAAATCATTCACTCAAATGAAAAGGCATGGAAATCTTACAAAACCCATCCTTGATCCAAATCAAGGTTTTGCAATAAAACTGAAGCAAATTTATGGAAGTTCAATCAATCAATCAATCAAATTTGATTTGTATAGCACATTTCAGCAACAATGCATTTCAAAGTTCTTTACATCACAAAAACACAAAGTCATGCAACATAGAATCAACAATTGAAACATTACATTTAGTCAAGTGCTTAAGATTCTTAATCTATTACGTTTCAAATGCAACTCCAAACAGGTAGGTGTTTAGTCTAAATTTCAAGGCACTGTGTTTCAGCAGCTTTGCAAGTTTGTTCCAGATTTGTGGTGCATAGAAGGTGAATGCTGCTTCTCCTCGTTTGGTTCTGGTTCTGGGGATGCAGAGCAGAACTAGAAGACCTGAGGGGTCTGGAAGGTTGATGCAACACCAGCAGATCTTTAATGTATTGTGGTGCTAAACCGTTCAGTGATTCATAAACTAGCAACAATATTTTAAAGTCTATTCTCTGAGCTACAGGGAGCCAGTGTAGGGACTTTAAAACTGGTGTGATGTGTTCTGTCTTCCTGGTTTTAGTGAGAATGTGAGCAGCAGCATCTGGATCAGCTGCAGCTGTTTGATTGATTTGCTAGTCAGACCTGTGAAGACGCGGTTGCAGTAATCAATGCATCTAAAGATAAACGCATTAATGAGTTTCTCTAGATCTTGCTGAGACATAATTCCTCTGATCCTGGAAATGTTCTTCAGGTGATAGAAGGCCGACTTTGTGACTGTCTTAATGTGGCTCTGAAGGTTCAGGTCAGAGTCCATCACTACTCCCAGGTTTCGGGCCTGATTGCTGGTTTTCAGTTGTTTATTATTATTTGGATCAGATAATTTGTAATGACAGGTAGACCTTTTTAAAAGAAAGTAGTGGGTGGATATCCAGACAGCAGGAACCAGGACTAGGAATTTCTTTTGGTCATTTATAATTAAGTAGTTGAAAATGGGTAATTTTTTATGCATTTGTTATGTTTGGGTATAGCATTGGTGCTGGATTTAGTAAGGATGTTCAGACTAATTATCTTAAACTAAGAGGATAACCCCAGCTCCTAAAAAACAACCCCACACTATAATCCTCCCTCGAAAAATCTTCACAATTGGCACAACACAATCAGACAAGTACCGTTGTCCTGGTAACTGCCAAACCCA
>NW_015115943.1:0-4888 GCF_001443285.1 Poecilia latipinna
TTGGATGGTTGTTTGATGGTTGATCCAGCTTCTGTCGTTGACCTGAACCATACATGCAGCCTTTGTGGTCATAATTCAACATTAAATTAACATCGTGTGCCATCTGGGTAGTTCTTCCCCAAACCTTGAGGTCAATCAAACTGGCCTGCGTTTTTTCAGTTCAGCAAAGCCCCGTTAATCAGACGTCAATTAATATCATGTGTGTTGAATTAGGGAAATTCCTAAAATTTGTAGGGCCTGGAGGACCAGTGCTGAAACACACTGGATTCGACGGCATTTCATTTATTTGATGTCAACCACAAAACAACATTGATTCAATGACACAGTTTCAACGGTTTGATTGGATGGTTGTTTGATGGTTGATCCACTGTCATTTGTCGACTTCAACCAAAAATCAGCGATTCTAACTATAATTCAACGTTGATTTAATGTCATGTGCTATCTGGGGTTCAAACTCTATTCCAACCTCATCAGATGTATAAAAATGAACCTCAGCTTCTGTTGGTACTGATGCAGCAGGGGTTAAAAGGTCATCACCAGGAACTCTCAAAGTCATGCTGGTAATTTGCTGATTTAAAGTTTTTTTTCTACTTGGAGACTTTCATTTTACCCAATCTTACTGAACTTTCTGATTCAGATTCAAATATTGATTCAAATGTAGAATCAATATTTAGAATTATTTGTTTCCAGCCTTGTTTGGTTGGATCTGCTCTGAGCCTGACGGTGAAGGACATAAATCCCTCTCTCTGGAGGAAACAGACAGCCCATTTCCTTTTGCCTACAGGTTTGCCAGGCCATATCTCAACGACATGGCTAAAAGAATCGAGAAATGAATTACCCAACAACTCCAACACCTGATGAATGGCCGCTCAAGCAAAACAACCAGGGACTCTGCCCTCTCCCACTGGCTCTCTCTGTCTGCTTCCCCTTCTGTGTTGTTTATCTTCTCCATCATCTGTACAACCTGGGAATGCCCCCACTTTTTCACCACTTTTTCACAGGAGAGGGCTCTGACATCTGGACTATGTCCAGAAGATGGAATGTTTGGGTTGAAATGCTGACAGAGGGAATGAGTTGCTCCTCTGGTAATTCAGATTACGGGTAAAAAGTAAACATCTAGAGGAGCGGTGGTTTCCTGCAGAGGGAGGAGAACATGTGTGCAAGACAGATTATTACTTCTCTGAGGCCCATAAAGTACAAAACAAGATGTAATTTTATGAAACTCCTTTTTCATTTCGCGTTCGGGGACTAAACCGGAGGAGTGAGATTTAAACCATGTCAATGACGAAATGCTAGATGCCCACATTTAGTATTCCTAAACTAGATTTGCTCAGCATATTTTTTTAAAATTACAGAAAATAATGTTTGTATTAATCAGGAGTTAAAAACATTTTAGGAAACTGTTAGTGTTCACAAAAGTATTCACACCTCTTGAATGTTTTTTCACATTTTCTGAAACCACAAACCTCACTGCTTTAATTTGATTGCAGGTGATGGACCAACCCAAAGTAGTACGCACTAGTGAAGTGAAAGAAAAGAAATACATAAAGTCTTTTTATGTAGTGTGGAATGTTTTCAGCCCCCATGAGTCAGCACTTTTCTGCGTTTCTGTGTGTCTCTGGCACATTTCACATCTAAAGACCAAATATTTCACACATTTGTTGTGAAATAGCTTATCCACATCCATCACGACAATAATGAGACAATGACAAAAAATTACATCTGCTGAAATGGCCTAGTCAAAGTCCAGATGTAGAACTGTCTTTCCACAGATTTTCCACTTGCTCTACATCTGGACTTTGACTAGGCCATTTTAGCAGCTGTAACTTTTGCCATTGTCCCTTTATTGTGAAAAAAGGGTCATCAATTAAATAATTTTGATATTGCCAATGAAATTAAGTAAAGTGCTATGTAAAGTAAAAAATTTACAGGAAGAATGTCAGTACCTTAGGCTGAGTACAAGAAACAAATGGGGGTTAATTTTTCAATGCCATCATTTTACCATGCTGTTTATTAAAATGTCAGTTCCATTCTAAAATAAGAAAACTAAATATTTAGACTGCTAAACGTGTTGGCAGTCTAAATACCTCCATACCAAATATTTTGCTCTAAGTTAGCTAAATGTTTAGTTTCAAACTACGTATTTAGTTTGGGGACTAAGGATTAAGTTTGAAGCTAAATAATTAGCTTGTAAACAAAACATTTAGTTAGCCTGCTAAATATTTAGTTTACAGGCTAATTGTTTAGCTCCAAGCCAAATATTTAGTTCTAATCTAGCTAAATATTTTTAAAACTACAAATTTAGCTTAGTAACTAAATATTAAGTTTGATGCCAAATATTTATGTCATGATATGTTGTAGGATTGTGGACCCAAAGGTAGAATGGAAGAGGCAGTTTGTAGATGAAGGATTTTAAATAAAAATAATGAATTAAAAAAACCTTACAAAAATCACAGGAAGAGAGGGAGAAAATGAGGAAGGAAGGAAAGGAGGGAGGAAGGGAGAGATAGAGGGAGAGACAGAGAGAGAGAGATGGCACATGGGGCGAGGGAGTGTACACTGGGGTCTACGAAATGAATCTAATAAAATAACTCGACAAATAAACATAACAAGAGTAACTAAGAAAGGATTAGACACGTGAAGTAAACCTATAAAATAGCATCACTAAGAAAGGACTGGACCAAAGTTAAACAGAAACATGGTTGACCTAATCAAAGAAAAGGAACTGGGGAACACAGAACTTAACAAAACCCAAAATCAACTAAAACAACCCAAGATCCTTACAATTAGCTTGCTAACTAAATATTTAGTTTGCATCCTAAATATTTTGTTTCCAAGCTATTTAGCTACAATTTTTAGTTTCAGGCTACATAGCTACCATTTTTCACTTGTGGCTAAATAACCTAATTATTGCCATTAATTACAGATTAATATTCTTGAGTTTAAGTTGATAACCAGCTTTCTGTTTTCATATGATGCATTGAACTTTGCTCTGTGAAATGTTGAAAGCTAACAGCCTAAGGATTAGGCTGTTAGCTAATCCTTAGCTAACAGCTAAGGATTAGCTGTTAGCTCCAGGTGAAACACACATCTGTGTGATCAACACACAGATGTGTGTTGATCACCACATCTGTGGTGATCAACCACAGATGTGGTTGATCACCACATAGATGATCAACCACATCTATGTGGTTGATCATCTATCAACCACATAGATGATCACAAACCATCTATGTGGTTTGTGATAGATGATCACAAACCACATGATCATCTATGTGGTTTGTGTGTGTTTTAAAGCAGGGGAATTGTAACAAAGGTAGAAAAGGAATAAAAAATGGACTAATAAGTTTCACAATGTGTGGCTATTTCATTGTGGAACTTATGAAATAGCCGCATATTTCATAACCCTAACTCTAATCCCTAACCCAGTATGCATTTCTCCTATCCACAGACGAGGTACATACTGCAGGGTTAGTGGTGTTATCTGGAGTGTGTCTGGCAGGTCAGGGGTCACAGCACCATCACTGCTTCCGTCGTCACCGAGTTGATCAGGGTTTGTTATATAAACACCGTCAGAGGTCGACGCTGTGTTACCGCCACTGATGGATGAGAGAAAGCCTTAAAAGTAAGGCCACTTGTGTGTCTGTGTGTGGATTGTCTGCTTTTAAACAGATTTCTTAGTGTGATACTGAGAACTTGCATCTGTAGGATCACCTGCTGATCTTTACCTACTGTTACTTTATAACGGAGGATTTCAGTAACAATGAAGGGTTCCAGTTTAAAGGTCAGTATATGTTTTTATATAAAAGTGAATTTGTGTAAAATATTCACTTTAACTCAGATAGATGATGGTTAAAATAGTTTATCTGCATTTCTTGTTGATTTGTTAATGGGGATATAATACATTTTTGGCTATCTAAGAAAAGACCTATTACACACAGAAATGGACTATGTGTACCATTACACACAACAGTATTAAGTATTGTTCCTTACTTCCACACACTGAATACATTTTTTATGTTTTCTTCCAGTGTAGACTGTTTAACAGTCTTGAAAAAGGTTGTAGCAAAGTAGTTTAGATCTTATTGAATGTTGTAACATTTTAAACCAGTTCAGGTGCTTTTCTGTGTCTAAACATTTGAAGAGCAGAAACCTTTCAGCTGTGGGCAGTCTGATCCCCAATCTTTTTGAGACTGGGAGCTACTTCACGGGTACAGAGTAACACGAAGGGCTCCTTGTTTGATACAGACATAAATTTTCTTGGCTCAGCCTTCATAACAATAATATGATTACATGCTGCCTGATCATATTAATGTTTGGAAATACTCACAATAGTTATCAGTCATGATTTACCATGGCAGCTATGGTTAATTGTTATTATGTGATCAGAAGTTCTTAGTTCACAGAGTTTTAAGTTTGATTTCCTTTTGGAGCTCTTCTGTGTGATTCACAAGTGACTGACAGTATGGATTGTTGCAGTAACACCTGCAGATGTACGGCTGTATGCACTGTGAGTGCCTTGAGATTTTCCTTCAAATAAAAATAAAAAAATAGTTATTGTATTTTTTATTATTCAAACCTCTTTACTATTGACAAAATTGTGGAGAACGTAAGAGCTTTTGTCTCAAAACATCTTGTACGTAACGCACATCAGTGTGAGCCTTTGGGGGTGGGTACACCAAAGCTTAAATCTTATTGGTCAGTTTACTTTTATTTATTTTTTCTGTAAGCTAAAAATGAATGAGTGGAGTTTGATCCTCCAATAGTTCTAAGATCCCTCCTGAGCTTCTGGCTCTGGTGACGTCGCTGGTTTATTAGCTTTTTTTGTGGCGAAAAGCTGAGGGCTCACTTGTCTGAAATCAGCAGATGTCAAAATAATAAAGGTTCA
>NW_015115943.1:7916-19803 GCF_001443285.1 Poecilia latipinna
TCAAAACATCTTGTACGTAACGCACATCAGTGTGAGCCTTTGGGGGTGGGTACACCAAAGCTTAAATCTTATTGGTCAGTTTACTTTTATTTATTTTTTCTGTAAGCTAAAAATGAATGAGTGGAGTTTGATCCTCCAATAGTTCTAAGATCCCTCCTGAGCTTCTGGCTCTGGTGACGTCGCTGGTTTATTAGCTTTTTTTGTGGCGAAAAGCTGAGGGCTCACTTGTCTGAAATCAGCAGATGTCAAAATAATAAAGGTTCAACAGATCAGATTGTTTTTTTTTTTGTTTGTTTTTTTGCAAAGCATTCAAATTAATAAAGACATGAAAGCGAAGCCTACTCGTGTAATCCATGGAAAGAGGAGGACGTTGATCGCAGGTTCAGATGGTGTCAAACATCAAGACGAGGAGAAGGTGAAGCAGCAATGTTTTCTTAATTTCTACTCTTTCGGGAAAACGTTTCAACTAGGTTAAATTGTTTAACTCACAGACTTAGCGCGACACTCAGATGTCAGCCAACAGGTGACCGTCAGCTCTCCAGTTTGGGAAACATCCAAGAAGCTCATAAATCGATGACCCGCCAGAACCACGCATGGTAAAAAGCTCTGGTGGGATAGTTCTAAGCGACCGCTCTTAGAACTATGGGAGGATCAAACTCCGCTCATTCATTTTTAGCTAAATGTCGCTATGTTTTCTAGCATTAAACAAAAACAAATAATTTTGGTAATTCTAACTGATCTAAAACAGCAGGTGTTACATTTGAATTAACTTCAGACAGTAAGGAAAAAAAAACATTCCCATATGTCTTTTATTTGGTGTATGTAAACTCCTGTTCTATTTCGTATATGCTTCGCCCTTTAAGGCTATCGCTAGTGGGTTTATCCCTTGTGCGCAGCGCAGCACTGAAAAACGCTGGGGTGGTCTGTGTAAATGGTCACACCGGACAAACGGCTCCCTCTGTTTCTTCAGCGTAAGAAAAAGAGGGAGCCTCTGCTCTGCCGTTCGCTGTGTTAAGAGCGAACGTCCGTTTGTGCCCATCTTGTCAGACAGAGTACACCATGTCCTTGACAGGCACTGAATCTGTGAAGGATGCCTGGGCCCCCAGCACACTGACCTCGAGGAGGCGGAGGCTAGACTTTTTGAAGGCTAGTGCTAGACGGGGCACCAGACCCACCCAGTCCGGTCGCTGCACGTGGGGAGATGTTAGCTACGTTGAGCGGGATACTAGCTACGCTGAGTGGAAGTCGGATGATTCCGCTGGCAGAGAGGACGACAACGACTAGGACGACAGCAGGAGCAGCAGCAGTTCAGATGTTGCTTCCCAGATGTGAAGCACCGCGTTGGACGAGAGTCGGCTGAGTGGACCCAACCCCGGGCTTCGTATGTCCAACTCAACCTCGCTCCTAGCTGTGGGCTCACTCCTCCTCTAGCTACCTAGCTTGCTTGAGGAGGCGGCTAGCGCTAATGGGCTTCCCATCCCCTAACCTCCCCCGTCATATTCGATTGATCTGGCAGGACGGTTTGGCCCAGCCCCGAGTCGCTGTCCGGACCCCATCTGGCCTCAGTTATGTACTGGAGGGGTTTGCGGAGCAGAGTTTTCCCTCTGTTCCTCCTCTGGATCAGGGCCTCACTGGCGTGTTTGGGGCCAGGACGTCAGGATTAGTCCAGCGGCCTGTCACCCTTCTAAGCACGATTAGCTGATTACCAGGTTCTCTGACCGGGCCCACCAATGTGCCTATCAGATTACGGCTGCCACCAATAATGCCACTTTGTTGGCATATGTCATCTCCAAGAAGGTGGAGGAAGCTGCCTTACCAGTGGTGCTGAAGGGCTCTCTCTGTAAGGTGGCTGATGCTATACTCAATCTGTGCACCACCTCAGCGGTTTGTTCCTTACGGATAGCTGCCTGGGCCACCTTGATCCAGAGGACCACCTGACTCCGCCTCTTGCCATCTATGCCCAAGAAGCTCCACAAGGACCTGCTAATTATGGCCTCATCACCCCTGATGTGCAGTTAGGTGCCAATTTCCAGTCTCTCCTATCGGAGTCTAAGAAGACCCAGGAGGTTTCGGAGTCCGTCCTCCGTCTGATAGGGCCGCAACTGTCCCCTGCACCTCTGGCCGCTGGAGGGACCGACGTGGCTGCCGCTAACACCAGAGACTCCAGCCTCTTCCCGTTCCGCCACCCTCCTCCACCTCTCGACAGTTCTTCCCAGTGCGACAGCCAGCGACCCAGTGTCTCCCCAGAGGATGTCAGCCTGAACTATCCGGGACCGGCCAGCCACAGGGACCAGGAGAAGGCAAACTAGGAAATGACTAGCTGGGGCAAATGTGTGTGATAATGTGAAATGTTTTGAAATAAAACACAAACATATCGCTGAGAGCAAAATCCTTGCATGTTCCAGCTGTCAGATCAGCTGATCTCACAGCAGCTTCCTCGCACACATTCCCCACACACAGCGAGCCGGCGGCCTCTAGCAGCTGTTTAGGAGGCACCGCACCTCCGTGGTTTCTACGCAGGATTTTCTGTCTCAGTGGATAAGTCTGTCTCTTCTGGGCAGTCTGAATCCAAGAGCGCGTTCTGTGAACAGTCAAAGCCTACTGTGATTCCGGCTGCAGCTTCGCAATCATCTCACCTTGTGAGTGGCGACTGTTTGTCATCTGTCCAGCAGCGGTCCGCACCAAAACGGCATCTTAAGCACCCTGACCACCCTTCAGGAAGCATGCGGGTTCGCACTTGGCCTGACATGGACATGGTCGCATCATGCGGCATGAAGGCTAACAACCAGCCCTTTCTGGTCCCCCATAGTTTCCCCCCCGGAGAATGTCCGAGGCAGGGGACGGTGGTAGGCGCTCTGACTTGGTTGGAGTTCATGCGAACCACAGCACCACACATGAATGCATGCCCGCTTTCAGAACATTATTCAGAGTGGCGGCACGCATGTTCCCTGGACAGGTGGATGGATTGGCTAATCAGCAGGGGTTACACACTGCAGTTTGGAGGCAGGCCTCCACCTTGGAGATGCTTCTACCAACTCCGCTCTCATGTCAGAGATGCAGGAAATTGTGGCGAAAGGTGTAATTTCCACGATTCCCCAGGGCGAGGAAAATATGGGGTTTTATTCCAGCTATTTTCTGGTCCCCAAAAACAGGAGGAGTGAGATTCTTTCTCAATCTGTTCCTGTTCAACAGCTTGATCGTGGAGAGGCCATTCCACATGCTAACGAACAGAGAAGTGCTGGAAAACATTCACCAGGACGTCTGGTTCACCTCCTTCCACATCCCCATCATCCTGACACACCGGAAGTATCTGCGTTTCTCCTTCCAGGGGACCCAGTATCAGTACAACCGTCTGCCGTTCGGTTACTCTCTCGCCCCGCACACGTTTTCCAAATGTGTGGAAACAGCACTGCAGCCACTGCACATGGCAGGGATGAGAGTCCTCTTCTATCTGGACGACCTGCTTTTACTGGCTCGGTCCAAAGAGGAAGCCGCCATTCAGAGTCAGAAGCAACTGGGAAAAGAGTTTGGTTTTTCCAACTCAGATGATCTTATCTGGGAGTGGAGCTGAACTCAGTTATGATGAGAACCCTATTGGCACAGCCGAGAATCGAGGCTCTGTCAGCGTAGCTCCGCCGTGTCAGGCCTCACAGCATAGTGACCGCTCTGTCAGTCATGCGGCTGCTGGGAATGTCAGCGGCTCACTTAGTGATTCCACTGGGTTTGTTGCACATGAGACACCTTCAGAGATGGTTCACTCACCTGCACATAGATCCTGTGCGCCAGAAGAGGGGTATGATCTCTGTTCCTCCTTCAGTGAGAGCCAATCTGAACCACTGGGGAAGTCCCAGCATTCTGACTGAGTGGGTTCACAGACGCATCCCTGTCGGGATGGGGAGGAACGTGTCTGTCTCAGGTGTTTGGAGCACAGTGGCCAGATCACATATTTCTTTATATAAACGTGCTGGACCTCCTCGGTGCTGAAGGTGACTCAGCACTTTGCTCCTCTGCTGCAGGGTCAGCATGTTCTGATCCACACGGACAACAGAGTGGCAGCAGCCTACATAAATCGCCAGGAGGCGTGTGCTCCACTCAGCTGTTAAACATCGCCAGACAGCTGCTGTGCTGGGCACGCGTAAACCTGCTCTTGATCAGAGCGGTGTACATCCCCTGCATCGTGAGCAGAGGAGTGGACATCAGGTCCAGGGGCTGTCCTCTCCACGGGGACTGGAGTCTCCATCTCGAGTCTCAAATATGGAGCAGATTCGGCAAAGCGGCAGTGGACCTGTTCGCCATGCAGGAGAACCCGCAGTGCCAGATGTGGTTCTCACGGAGCCCACAGGAGCACCCACCATTAAGGATGGAAGCCTTCACTGACACCCCGTAGCTAAAAATGCTCCTTTATGCGTTTCCCCCAGTTCCATTGATTCCACGTCTCCTGGACCGAGTTTGGGAGGAACAGCTGTCAGTAATCAGTAATGCACCCGAGCGCAAGAATGAGGCGTGGTTTCCCAGTCTGCAGCAGCTGGTGTCAGGTCGAAGCTGCCATGGAGAGAGGATGCGCTCTCCCAGGCCGGGGGAGCGGTCAGGAGCCACCCAGAAATAGGCCAGCGTCTTTGGGTCTGGCAGCTGAACGGGAGCATCTAGAGAGGCTTAGTCTCCCTCAGGATACTGTGCGCACCATTCACGGCGCATAAGCCGCTTCTGCCATAGCGTTATATGCTTTGAAATGGTCAGCATTTCATTGCTGATGTGCAGGAGAGGGCGTGAAGCCCAATTCATGTTCTTTAGGATGTGTGCTGTCATTTCTCCATCAGCTGATGGACAGAAATTTAGCTTTCAGCACCATTAAAACGTATGCTGCAGCCATTTCCTCCTGACATGAGGGTTTTGGTGACAGAACGGTCTTCAACCACCCGCTGATGAAGCAGTTTCTGAGAGGTGCCCCTCCGTGGGATATGACCCTGTTCCTGGTTGAAGCTTCATTCGAGCCTTTAGATCAGGCTCTTCTTTAGTTCCTGTCTTTTAAAACTGCTCTGCTGTTGAAACCCTTCGTCTGCAAAGAGAGTGAGAGATTTATACGCTCTCTGTTGTTCCCTCTTGTCTCGGAATACGAGCCGACAGCAGCTCAGCTGTGCTGCGTCCCAATCCTGCTTTTACTCATAAAAGGATCACAAGCTCTTTGGAGGGTTTTTACCTTTCTCCACATAACTCTGAGGAAAAGCTGCATCTCATCTTCTCTGTTCTGTGCACGCACTCTCTTGTTATGTGTGACGCGCAAGTCTGCACTGCGTCGTTCTCAGCGTCTGTTCATGCATTACAGAGATAACTCTGTGGGGCGTCCTCTGTCTGCTCAGCGTCTTTCTCACTGGTTGTGTGAGGCCATCTCGCGGGCTTATACACTTCTTCTGGATTGGATCCTCCAGAGAATCTTAGAGCTCACGCCACCAGAGGAATTTCATTCGTGGAGGTTTGCGCACATTTGTAACAAAATGCAGAAAGTGGGCGTCAGAGTTCTTCGTGGAGGAATGTCTGTGGAGGACATTTGCACGGCAGCTTCCTGGTCATCTCCGCTCATTTATTTGGTTTTACCTGTGTGATGTTTACACATTCTCTATGACCCATTCTGTCCTCAGAGTTCTGACAGAATAATTATTTTTGTCACGTTTATTTACAAAGCATTTGAGAACAACATGGTTGTCCATAGTGCTGTATAATAAGTTACCTGTTCTGTTCATCGTTACACTGTTATAGTTCGTAACGTTCGTTGTTCGTGTTCACAGCAGCAGGTCTGTTTGTCTCAACCTTTCTGACCAGATGTTATTCTCCTCTCTGGTCTTCTGCTGTATGGGAGGTAATTACACACTCTAGGCTGAGACTGTTTTTTGTTATATGCGAGCAGATGCTTCATGGTGGTGGTCCAGTGAGGCATAGACTACACCCTGCTTTGCCGTTAACCCACTAGTGACAGCCTTAAAGGGCGAAGCCTATATGAAATAGAACGTTGGTTACGTGTTATGACCCCAGATTCTGAGTATAGGTGTAGCCCTTTAAGCTGTGGGCCTCACTGGTTCCTGAATAGCTGAAGAAAAAGGCTGTTAGGGAGCCGTTTGTCCGGTCTGACCGTTATTTATACAGACCAGGTTGGGGCCCACCCAGTAGGTGGGCATCGACTAAGCTTTTTTCAGTGCTGCGCTGCTTACGAGGGATAAACCCACTAGCGATAGCCTTAAAGGGTTGCGCCTATACTCATAGAATGTGGGGTTACAATACGTAACCAACAGTTTCATCTGTAAATTAGCTTGTATTTTTTTTTTCTTCTTCACTTTTAAAATCCTCTGCAGAGCAGCAAAGCACATTAATGTCCTAAACCAAGTAGTCTTATGACTAATCCTGGAGACAGTCTGATATTTTAAACTAGAACTGACATCTCACTCTTTAGAATTGCTTTTCTTTCCCAAAAAGTAAAACTGAATGACACTGAAAGCTTTCTGGTGTTGCACATTGGAATGTTCTTGTGATGAAAAAAGTGACAGTTTTCTGTGACTTTCTTGACTGTCACTTTTGTTGCCATTTATGTCGGTGCTACACCTGACAGCTGTTGGGTTAAAAGGCAGCACTGCGGCGCTGACAAAGCTCCATACATCCCGTTTATCTGTAGCTACACATCTTGTGTCTGTGGGTCGGGGTAACTTGATCAATTATTAATTGCTTCAGTAATGGGCCCAGAGCTTCTGGAGCGGCTCCATGTGTCCCTGATTAATACAGCCACAAACTCTGAGCAGAGAGGGAGAGCAATCCAGATTAAATATCATAGAACGACTTGACTCAGGGAAAGTTCAAGAGAATCGAGGAGCAAACCGCTGAGGAGAAGTTAGCAAGAGAAAGACAGGAAGACGAACCGAAACAGAGACTTAGAGGAAGACGAGTAGCGGCAGCGTGAAAGGGAGTGAATTAACAGCCGGCAGAGGTGATGGCTCCATCGTTGCCTCACCAGGCGTGCTCTCGGAAATGGAGCAGCTCTGCTGCGCAGAGTCTTTGCTTAATAGTCTCCAGCGCTGTTCTGAAGATTCTGATTAGTGCGGACTAGGGAGATTGACTCTGGGAGGGGGAAAAAAGTGTGTTGATGAATACAAATCTGGAAACTGTCCTCGGACCATAGAGGAATTTGTTGTGGGCAGGTAATCAGGCTGT
Organism: Poecilia latipinna; assembly: GCF_001443285.1. NCBI lineage: Eukaryota > Metazoa > Chordata > Actinopteri > Cyprinodontiformes > Poeciliidae > Poecilia > Poecilia latipinna. The sequence continues at coordinate 15,111 of NW_015115943.1, forward strand.
TGCAGGTTTATCAGAGCGCTCTGGGCTCGCTGCCGTGATGCATGAGGAGATGTTCAGACGCTCTCCTTCCGGGGGAAGTATTGCCAGTCGCAGTTTGTGCATTTACGGTCACTGCGGCACTCACAAAAAAAATAAAATAACCTTGCATATATTGCAGTTTGTTCCTACGTTAGGATATTACAGCTGTGCTTTTATGTTCGTCACTGTCATTTTTTAAGTATTCCTGCTGCTCTCAGATGAAATTGCTACTTGACACGGTATTGGCTGGTGTTTGCAGCCAAGCCAAGAGCTCCATCCATATTCCTTAACCCTATGGAACCCCCAATAGATACAGACTATGTTAGCTTCTGCTCTAGCGCTAAGACGACTTTCACTGTGTGTTTTAAAGTATAAAGGTGCTTCAGCTATTAAAATAGACAGTTTTATAAGCATTTTTAGAAAGGATTTAAGTATTTTAAAGTTTTATCTGTTTTATGGGTGGTTACAAAATCTTTGGTTCACTGTTTCCGTTTCCTTCCGGTCCTCAGATATGATCCTCTTTGTCTTGGTTTGCCACAGAAATTCCAGATAAAATCCACTCAAGTACAATATTTCTAAAGCGATGAATACTTCAAGAAGGCTTTATGTTGTACTTAATTTTCCCAAATCAGACTATATAAAGAATAATTTCTAATTCTTGCACTTATGTTTCCTAAGTCAAAAGGAAGGACCCTGACTTATAACAAGGTAAAGTTTCTTCCCTGATAAAAGCTTCATAACAGATTGTTGAGAAAATAAATTTAAAATAAGCTAGTTTTAAAACTTAACATGTCTTGATTCAAATGGCCTAAATTGTGGTTTTAAAATCAGTAACTTATTCTGGCCTATTGACCTTTATGTTACCTGTAGTTACAGCAGATGGTTTGCTAGGATCTTTTGAACTGCCTTTTGTCTGTGTGGGAAAACAATACAGTAGAAGTTGTAGCTTTTCACACTCATCTGTGAAAGGCCGTAAACACGGCAGGGGTTTTAGGCTTCAGATAGAGGGTCAGAGATAGCTCCTGGTTGGAGGAGAAAAGGTACGCCTTATTTGAATAAATTAAATACAAGAGGATAAAACTTTCTACACAGAAGTAACACATTAGATTTTGATCTTGCAACTCTCCAAAGATGTCTTTGCACATCTTTGCTTTTCTTTCTTTCCTTCTTTTCCAAGTCTGTCAGGTAAATGAATGTATGTCTCCGTTGTTCTGCAGTTTCTGGTGTAAGTTTGTGCATTGTCTTACTTCTAAGTTTATGCATTGTCTTATATTGGATTAAACTCTGTAATTCTGTGACGTCAACACGCATTACTGTTGTTTTCCTTGTGGCCACACGTGGCTCGCCGAGAGGACCTGGGATCCAGAGGAAGAGAGAGCCAAACTTTTTTCCAAAGTTAACCAATTTAGAATCTCTTCCTTAACAAGATCTCTTAGTTTTCTAGTCAAGGTCCAGTTATTTAAGTGTAACCAGAGGACTGCACTGATGTGTAATCCTTGCCATAGGGGTTACTGTTTCACCTCCTCCTTCCTAAAACTCTGTTAAACTCAAAGCGAGCATCACTGATTGGCTGAATGAAAGAGGAAGTGACCGCCGCTGGATGCCCCGGCCGTAATGAGTGAATGGGCTCGGTCTATTACAGCGGATTAGTTCATGTTGCCCTGGGGGCCCATCTAGCCTGAAGCTAATGTCCTGTGTTTATCTCCTGAACATGACTCCAGGCACACTGCAGCTCTCTGCTCCTCCCCAGCCTGACAGACGCACTGAAACAACCCTCAGCCTCATTTGTAGCAAGTTTCTCAGAACAAAGCAAACACAGTGTACAGAACAACACCCGGAGCTCAGCAAGAACGAGAAAACACAAATGATATTTTATTTGCAAGACCTACTTTTCAAGAAACTGTGTCTGTATACCCATAATTAATGTGCTGTGCTTGTTTGTGTTTTAACTAATATGCATTTTATTCTTTTTTTATTATTATTCCCCCAATTGGAGAAGAACTGCATACATACAGGCCTTCTTTTTTCAGATTTAAACCACATATTTTTACATAATTTATATACCCTGACACAGTTAAAAGTGATTAGTTTCAGTTGCGCATTGTCCCTGCTGCAAATATTTAATCTAATTCCCTCTTTTAAAATGCAGATAGTCCAAAAATGGCTGATGGTATACAGTGCCTAAAACTATTAAATTCAATTTACTTCAATTAAAAAATGCTTTATTTATGCCAAAGGGAAATAAAATGTCGCAAATCATCCAACTAAAGTATCTTCAGAGTCATGGATGGTGATTTTGTTGGCAGGGGTAATATCTGGTAGCAGTCAGTCTTGCAACAAATTTGAAGGACCCTGTGACTGAAGACTGTTGACAGTCTGATGACTGTCTTTTAGCAGAAACAGTATTCCACAGTAACATGTCCTGGATTACACCATCAAGCACTGATTCTCAACCTCATTTCCTAAAAAGTGTTAAATTCATGTTTATGAAATTTAAAGTGTCTTAAATTCATCAAACAAAATGTAAACTGGCCTGAAATATATTAATCTCAGGTCCTAAATGTTGCTGTGGCAGGACTGTTTAATCTCATATGTTCTGTGTAGTTATCTTTTTCTTGTGGGACTTTTTTGTCAGGCAAATGTTTGAGGCTTCTCCATGGGGTTCTGTGACTCGAAGTGGTTGATTAGTTTCAGTTGTGCATTAGTTTCAGTAGCCTCCACTGCTACAGGTGGAGGGTTAGTGTTAGGGTTACAGTGGATGCTACAGGTAGCTATCAGCTAATGCTTGTATTAGTTGCTCATTGGTAAGTACAAATTTATCACCAGTTGTCTGGACAACATTTTCCATCTCCATTGGCTCGTTTGTGTTGCTAACTTTTGATGGTATTATGTGGATTCTGTGTGGAAAAAACTTGGCACTATGGGATTAAAAGTTGAAAACCACAAATCTGTCACAGTTTTGAGCTGGCGTGGCTAAAAAAAAGCTTCCCTGAAGATGGCCGCCACTGCTACTGCTAGCATGGTTCTAGGAAATTCGTTTGGTGCAACACAAACGCCGTTAATTGGAGAAAGTGTCATGAATTGTAGCTGGTTGTGGTGAGAAAGAATGCTGCAGGCCCAGATTAGAGATGAAGATGATGATTTAATGATAAAGAAACAGCCCAACAATCCAATGAGCAGGCAGCACAGTGAGCGGAAGCTAACGCTAACACTGGTAGCAACTGACTTATGACTGAAACTCAAGAGCTGAAGCTGACACAGGACTTTACAGTTCAACTGTGACGACATACAACTAAATGTCAGACTTCAACAAGGATGTACAACAAGGATCCGACAAGAGACAGAGACAGCGAGTGACATTAAATACACAGGGGGTAATCACGGGACAAGAGACACCTGGGAACAATCAATACAGGACAGCACAGAGATTCACAGAAACAGAACCAATAATAAACACAGAGAAACTCAAATCACTACAGAAAGTTGACAGCCTGCAGTGCCTCAGTAGAGCCAGTTACAGTTCCATTTTGGATTGATTCATCTATGATGATCAATCTGTATTGATCACTCGAGGTCTATTAGCAATGCTCTGCTGGATGTAATCAGTTTGTCCCATGGTCACATCCTACCTGCATCCAACACCCTGCCGTTTTAATCGAGCTCAATTACAACCGGTTCATCTTTACTATAGCGATGTGACCGTCAGGCAATGTTCTGCTGCAGAGACCTTTCAGACACCCGAACTGTGCAGGACGGATCCGATGGAGATGTGTTTGAGTGATCGGTTCCGCTTTGCTTCAGCTGTAGTCAAGTATTTTGTTCATGTGTTCAAAGTTCCTTACATCTTGTGATCTCAGAATTCTCACATGTGCACCATATAATTTTTTTCACATGTCAATATCATTAGATTGCCTGTCATACCCATATTACATTTATCAATATTTTTAATTACTTGAATGTGTTATTATTGTTATACATTTAAGGTATATTTTATGAATGTGCAACATATGTATTCACATTTCATATTTTTGAAATTTTATATGTGAAAAATAGAATAAATCTGACAAGTAAACACTGACACCAATCTGTCATGTAATTCCATTTTTATTTTTTCTAACATTGAAATCATTTTTAATTGATCAGAAATTGGACAATGCATATTAGGCAACATGTCAGAAATAAAAATTAATGTAAATATGACAGAAATGGCACAAAAGATCATTTTCGTCAGTTGTCCTAAAGCAGATAACAATACAAACATGACCTATTTTATGCAAAACACAAACAAATAAAGACAGAATTAAAACAGCAAGGCCTAGCAAAAAATACAAACTAACTTGACTAGACAAATTAAAAGTGCACTAAAGTTTATTTATTTATTAGGATTATTTATAATAATCCTAACTGACCAAAGTGCTTCACAATAATTACATCATAGATATTTAAATGACAACATAAATACAATTAAGTTTGATGAAAAAATAAAATAAAATTTTCAGTGAAATACCAAGGACATAAAAGTACAAAAAAAAATCCAAAACACACACACACACACACACACACACACACACACACACACACGTGTGTATATATATATATATATATATATATATATATATACATATATATATATATATATATATATATATATATATATATATATATATATATATAT
>NW_015115943.1:23740-24530 GCF_001443285.1 Poecilia latipinna
TATATATATATACTCACACATATGTATGTGTGCATTTTCTTTATGAGATCATTTATATATTTTGTCCACTTTTAAATATGTTAGTGTTGGTCTTCCATATGTCCTTCATTTTTTAACAAAATACATTAAAGGAGGAGGAGAAGGTCCATTTACACTTTAATACAAAGGCAAGCATACAGGGAATGCTGATAAATATCTACATTCCCTTACAAAAAAATCCATGAAATTCACATGGGGTCACATATTTCCACATGTGGAAATGTGTGTAACAAATGGGAATCACATGTGTGTTACCCGGGTGTGAATTTTAACTTCCATTCCCTCATTCTCTGGTTTTTCCACTCTATCTCATCTATATATCAAATCTCGCGATAATTCTAATATGAAATCAGTGATTCTCGCGAGACTACTGAACAGCCAATCGCTGTTCAGTGTCAGGGTCACATGTGCTACCGCAGCCTATCTGTTAGGTATATTAGCTGGAGCACGAAAGTACGAAAGATTTGGATGCATCTGGAGGAGCAGAGCTGCAGGAGCCAACTACTATGAGCCGAGATTAAATGAAAAAACCCGTTTGTGTGAGATATAAACTGCAGATCTTGCCAGGTTTTGATGGTGAGCTGAAAGTCCAGGCCTACTGCCCAAGAAAGATTGCACTGTTTGGTGTGCGAAGACTTCTGCTTCTCCTGCAAGGCTGGTAGGAGGCTCTTTGCAGCCAATGAACAATTTTGTCCCCACTCTGATCTGACTTTTACCAGCCCGTGACCTGCACCAAGCACTTTATAATTAA
>NW_015115943.1:29873-31555 GCF_001443285.1 Poecilia latipinna
TTAAGTACATTTTTTGAGTACTTTCTCCACCACTGCCTAGGACTCTAACTTAGTCTGTCTGCTCCTTCATGAGTTTGTATCTATCTTCTGAGAAAACTATCACATGTTGAAATGATTCACACATTTCCACATGTGATGATCACGTGGAAATGTATGAATCACATGTGATTTTACCAGGAAACGTTCCAAAATCACATGTATAGGAGTGCTTTCACATGTGAATCACATCATTCACACATCATTTATATGTCAAAATTTATGTGATCACATGTGATTTCCATGGGATTTTTTTGTAAGGGTGTGTCATTGCTTTTTTCGGTATTAGCCCATAATTCATGCTGTTGTTATATTTGAACTCTGCTGCTAATGAATCTCCATAAACAACACCCTGCATATAAACATTTATATGAGGTGAGCTAACACAGGTTTGAGAGGACACACACACACCTTCAGGAAAGAAACACACATAAGTGTCCAAATTTCCATTCACTTGTAAGCTCTCTCACACGCTTCGCTATCCCTTCTCAATCATAAAGAAAACACTGAGTGGATTTAGATAACAGGCTGGATTTAGCAAAGAGGATGAACAAACTTTCGCTGTATTCCAGCTGAAATCGAAGTGTCAGTCAAAACAGGCGACTTCCAGTTACCCAGAGGCTTTAACCAGAGATAATGTCTAAGCCAGACAAGCGTCAACAGGGACTTTATTGCTAAGCCAATCATTTAAATGGAAAACATCACAGGTAAACATTCAAGTCAAATAAATTTTTTATGAGCCCGTCTGATTTTTGAATGAGGAAGCTCTTTTTATTTATTCAATAGATGTTTTTTCATTACCAGTTAGCACAAACACTATGGAAACGTTATCACAAGAACAAAACTGTAATATTTGTTAAAACAACCAAATCATTTGAATGAAGCAGCAGACGTTTATGTGTTTGAAGATAAGGGATGTGAGTCTCACCAAGTGTTCTGTCACAACTTCCAGCGTTTTCTCGCCAGCTAAGCCCAGAATAATTCATACTCCTGGTTGGTTTTGATTAAACATGATCTTCTTTTGGATGTTTGTTTTTGCCAGTAATTGAGACTGGTGACTCTCCAAATATACAGTGGAAAATGAGCATGCTTAAAAAAAGTTATGTCATTAAAAGTAATTTTTACCTTTCAAAAAACTTTTACTGGCTTTACACCAATCAAACCCTTCATATAACCACTGATCAGAATTGTTCATGTTTCCACGAGGATTTTGTTTCTTCAGGACGTCTTAAAGGCTGGCAGACCTCCTCACTGTCATTCCAGTATTCACATTCCAACAGATATTCTGTTGGATTCAGGTTTTAGCTCTGACTGGACCACTCCTAAACATAAATATTACTTCTCGTCAGAATAAATATAGAGGTAAAATTAAGAGATTATGTTAAACCTTTGTGGAACTGTCTTCATTCATTATGTGAACAGGCAGCCAATGGGTTTTATCCTTCATAGATTGAAGCAGGAGATTTGACTTTGACTTGTATGATCCAGTCCTATCAGGTTCTTTTAACTCATTATATTGTTGAGTTAAAGTTCAAGGGTCATCATGCTTTGTCAGAAGCCATGATGCCTTACAGCCTAAGGTTCCCAGTGTTTTCTGTTGCCTCTAAGCTCAGTCTTTGTCACCTAGCCAACAGTGCTTTATGTCT
>NW_015115943.1:35069-38411 GCF_001443285.1 Poecilia latipinna
GTCTATACAAGATAAAGTTATGGTTCAAAACTGAAAGCTAAAGAAATGTCAATATAAAAACATATAAATGAAAAGAACTCCAATGTGCTTACCAAGCATGAGTTTTAATTCTTTTTGGCTTCAAGGCTCTATGGATTTAGTAATGGTCCAGAAGGTATGGTGGCCCAGAACGATCAACAAAATGCAAAACAAAAACAGCCCAGGACATTAAGTCACAACACAGCAGCAAAAGCCACAGTGGAAGTTATGGTAAGAGAGAAATACACCAAACAGAAGTTAGCAAGTTGCATCAATTTCGCTTCAGCATACTTTTGGTTTAGTTTGGCAGTTGTATTTTTATACTACAACATAATCCATAACTTGTGTTTTGGTATAAATTTGACTTTAGCGTACCTTACAATTTAGCATTAATTATATTTTAGCATAAGGTGTGACTTACCAAGTTTGTTTTAGCATAGCTTATATTTTAGCATATATTCCACTTCCGCATAACTTTGGTTTAGTATTTCCATTTTAACATAAGTTCCATTTTAGTATAAATCCTTTATGGTTTTACATTTTGTTGGGACACCATTAGTAAATCATATAAAGGAATACACAGACAGCTTTAATGAAGGACACTTTATTTTTATTTGCAACTCCAGAAACTTGAGAAAGAAACTGGCAAAGTTTTATCTGAAAAGTTTGGTTTTTGAGGTCAAGGCAGATTCACCAGCAACACAAATTTACAAGCCAATTAGCTAAAAGGCAACAAAATGGGTTTGAAGATGAAGTAAAAATCACAGCTGCAGACACCTAGACATTTTGCAGCATTTTAAGTTAAGAAAGGTCAAATAAATATACGGGTGTGAGTAAAGAGCACCACACACTCAGTAAATCTCCACCGACTCTTTTCTAGCTTCACCACCTGCCAATTTCATCCTCATCTTGTCGTGATGGATAGAAAACCGTTCACAGATCCTAATTCAGCCAGGCTGATTTCTAAAATACCTGGTGGTACCATGTTGCGGTGAGGCCAAATGGACGGCTGAGCTCCGGAGGTCGCTGTTTATTTCCTCTGAGTGCTTTCTGTTTTGTCCTAATTTGCTGAAATGTGCAGAACAGAGGCGAAGAATGGAGCTTTGTCTGTGAGTCATGCAGAGCCTGATAGCAAACTAACAATCAATGTGAAGAAACAAACTGTTGAATGTAACAGAAAGCAGAAATGCTGCCAATGAGAAGCAGCTTTGATGAAAAGCCCACTGATGGGATCGTCTTTGAAATGAGACAGAGTCTCCAGTGAATATAATTAAACCCCATCTGAGCACACTGACCCGTTGTTCTCATCCAACCAAATAACGAGCATGCAGAGGAAGTCATTGGTCACAAAATGAGCCTGGGGTCGCCTGTCAAGTCATTTATCCATTATCTAATCTGGTTTAATCGTGACCTCCTCTGCTGCCCTGTCGCGTCCGTGTAAGGCGTGCTCAGATCGAGAGCGTCACTGATCACAGATAATCAGAGATACATCTCTGAAGAAAACGTAAGAAATCAATATGCTGTTTGTTATAACAGCGGGCATATCAGAATTAGTTTATTGAGTTTTTCTACTGGAAGAGGAAATGCAGCATGATATGATTATATGCATTTGTAGTTTGTATCTCTGCTCTGTGAGGGAAAAATGAGCTGCATGAGGAGTCAATAAGACCTGCTGAGAGCAGCATCATCAGCAAACCGCTTTCAGCAACCAATTAGATGGCATTGTCAGGAAAGTATTGATATACTTTTGGGCTTGACATGATTAAACTAAGACGGTTGGTGTTTGGGTGAGACTATGGATTAGAGGTTACTGCTCTACAGTCATTTCTGGGTCTGAATCCTCAGGGATAATTTTTTCTGCAAGTTCCTGTACCCAAATGTCCTTACAAATGGTTTTATGAATCCATTGAATGTCAAGTAAATGAAGAGTAACGATTACAGTGCTGTGTGGTTTTTACACTTATATCCCTGCTTGGCTTTTAATTTTTCTTGTTTAGGCAGAATAGGTCACAAATTAAGGTTGACTTCAGTAAAGCTGTTTGTTTTTTTATTGTTTAATGAAGCTTTGGAATGACTGGTGCCGTTCTTCAGCGTACGTTTTGCTTAACTGACCAAAAAGTACAAAAATCAAAAATTGGTTTAAACGTTGCGATGGACTGGCGACCTGTCCAGGGTGACCCTGCCTCTGGCCTGAAACGTCCGCTGGACGGATGGATGTACGGACGGACATCCATCCGTCCATAATCTGGTCACCGCAGATTATGGAGATTTGCAGTGACCAGATCTCCATAATGTTTCATGGAGATCATAAGAAAATCTGACCAAATGTGATGCAACTCTCAATGGCTTTGTGCCTAATGTGATTGTTTTAAAGAGAGAAATGAATTCCTGAAATGATTGCTGTATAATTCAGTCTTCCCGAAATCCTAGTGATTGTAGAAACCAGTAAAAATAACATTATCTGTGAAGAACCTGAAATATACAAATCTCTGCTTAATTTAATCAGAAAACTCTTCAGAAATTGTTGGAAAGAGTGAGATTAGCTAAGGAGTGTTCCGATTTTAAGTGCATGTTTGTGTGAAAATGCTGATTGAATGATACAAGTGAAACAGATGATTGTGTGGAACACAAAGTAATGAAATAAGTAAAAATCATGTTAATATTTCTTTAAATGTGAATTTAACAGCTCAGTTCTCATTAAACCAGCTAAAATTCTTTAAATGTTTTATTCCTCTAACTTGTCTATGTTTCTTTCCTTCTTTCTTTGTTCTTTTCCCGTCACATTTTGTCTTTACCTCAGTTCCGGTCGCTCTCTCTTTCTCTTGCTGCTGTCATCAGCCTCTGTCAGCAGTCTGAATGGTGTCTGCAGCACTCAGCTCCCTCCTCTTCCCTTATAAGGCTGCTTTCACAGACTCTTTAATTCCCCATCCTGCCCTCCCTCCATCGCACTTCAACCCTCCTGCTCTGTTTTCCATGTTCGACCTGCCAGTAGAGGTAGAGCACTTCTCATCCATCTTTGAGCCAAGCTTTGGCATGCCAGCATATTCATTTAAAAACATATAGCTCTGGAAAAAAGTGGGATGTCTGCACCAATCCAAGACACAGAAAGTGAAAATGAACATCATCCATCAAAAGGCTTCTAAACTTCTGAAAATACTTGTGCTGCAGGTTTACCCAGCTAATTATAACAGAGGAGCCAATCACTTGGTCAGTATCACCCCCTCAACCCCTCCCCACACACAAAAAAAAAAAAAAAAAAAAAAAAAAAAATAAAAAAAATAAAATAAAAAAAATAATAAAAATAAAAAATAAATTAAAATAAAT
>NW_015115943.1:41409-51266 GCF_001443285.1 Poecilia latipinna
CTAATTATAACAGAGAGGCCAATCCCTTGGTCAATATCCCCCCCCCCCCCCCCCCCCACCCAAAAAAAAAAAAAAAAAAAAAAAAATATATATATATATATATATATATTATATATATATATATATATCTCATATATATATATATATATATATATATATATATCAACACACAGAACAAAAACAGCCAACATGATAAGACTGGTTTGACAACATATAGGTTATTGATTGTGTTACTCAGTATCAGACATAATAAAACTATACGATGTTTTCTGGCAGTGGATTGTAAGAGTGCTCCGTTCAACTTCATTCATACAAATATGGATTTTGCTTTTGTCTGGTAATTATTGCAAAATTTTACTTCTTGCAAAAGTATTCATACCTTTCATATATTTATTGGGATTTAACGTGAGATTTTAAAACTTCATTTTACTCTGATGCCCCTAAATAAAATTCAGTGAAGTCCATGGATACAATCTCTTTACTTAATCTAGTTAAACACAATTTACTCAGAGTGATAATCATGGAAAAAACATAACTTATATTTATGATAAATATCTATTATTTGAAATGAATTGTGACCATTAAAGAACTAACATTTTCTATGTTTAGGTTGTAAAGTTGTCTAAAATGATTGTCAAGAGAAGGGATTTGTTTTATCTTATGTGATATTGATATTTGTGGAAAAAGACGTGAAAAAACTCAAAATTTCCAACCTAATTAAAACAAAAACAGAGCTTAAGAAATATTACAAGTAATTTTGTGTCATTCTGTTGTGCAAATTTGATGCAACTGCTAAAACCAACAATTGTGTTCAATGTTAAAAAAACAACAAAACATTAGCTTTTTCTAAGGTGGCTTAAAAACAATAAAGTTTAAAGCCATGGTGAACGAATCAAAGAGCTACTTTTTGTTGGTCTGTCATATTAAATTCCTGACAAAATACATCAAAGTTTGTGACAATAAAAGTTCAAGAAGTGTGAATACTTCTTATGGTAAGAGCTGCATATTATGAACTTTCCATTTTAAAAATGTATGTCTGTCCTTCTGAGTTTTCTATGACTATGAATGAACCCAGATTTAAAAATGGAAGGATTTTGTGTTGTGAATATGTCATGCATACTTACTGTCACTGCATAAAAGTTTTCAACCACTTTATTTTTTGTACTCTAAGAAATAGTCCAATTTCACCAGAGAACTTGTATTTTCAAGTCTGTTTCCTTCCTTCCACTTAACAAATATGTCACTTCATACTGACCTATCACATAAAAAGGTTTTAAAGCACATGGTATGTCTATATGTGCAAACGTTGGTGTGAACGAGACTCTGTCCCTTCCGAATTTGTTAAGTTGACTTCAATTTGTCTTTTTGTGTCTCCTTGATAGTTTCTGCTTGATTTAGCTCATAACAACATTGATTTCTTGCTCTAAATAACGAATGTTGGATCAATTCATCCTAAATACTCAAATTAAAAGAACTTTACTTGCTAACAAGACTCTACTGATCATTGCAAAATGTTTTACACTGTTACACATCTGTCATTACGCTTATTTTATCTTCATCTATAATCATTTTGTGTCAGCAGAAGAAGATCAAAAGATACAAAGGACAATGAACTTAAAGGGGTAGGTAGCATTATGGGTGTTCCAGGCACATTGTGCTATAAAATGACTGTTACCTTCAGTCGTTGTTGTATGTATCAAATATACAACAACGAAATTTGACTTTGCAATTTAATGTCTTGAAATTGGGCCTCTGTTTCTTTAGAAATTCCTGCTGTTTCTGAAACTCCACCTTCAGAAAGTCATCCCAACATGGCTCCTCTATTAATGCATTAATAGAGCATATGTTTGCTAATTGCTGCTGGCTAGTCTGAAAGGGCTAATTGAAGGCTGCTCTGAGAGGCAGAAGGTCACCGCAGCTCAGAGGCAGAGCTACATTTACCTAGGTGTATTGCACAGCTGAATGGTTGCCATGGAGATTAAAGGATTTCTCAAACATGCATGAAAGAATCAAGGCAACTCTCCAGGTGTGTTTTTGATGAGGGAATAACATTAGAACATGATGTAAAGCTCAAAAGAGTACATTTAACATAAAACTGCCCCTTTAAATAAATGTCATTGATGTCGTTTCATTCGTTTGAGTCTGAAACGTCTGTCTCGATGCAGAGATTCGCTTATAAATCATTACCTGCTGCTCATTCAGGTTCAGATGGTTCTGTCAAGGTGGGAAGATTAAAAAAGCGTGGGCGGTTAGTAGTCAGATGTGACTGCGAGTAATCCCAGTGATGTATCCATTCAGTCTCAGCAGTGACAGTCTCTCTTTCTCTTTCTCCGCTGGCGGAGTTCGGCACCACCCCCAGCCCAGCTATCGATCTGAAAGTCCAGGGCCCGTCAGATTGTTTTCAGCAGCCATCACCTTCTGCTGTCATAAAGAAAAAGCAGCAAAGGCTTCAACTCGTCTAACTGGTGGGAAATGAGAAAAGATAGCTGATGGAGGCAAGGTTGTAATGTTAATTTCAGCCATGATCTGGATTTATGGAGCATGTGCCAGTGTTTGTTATTGATGAGTTCTTTAGGACAGAACCATCTTCATGTTTTTCTCTCCTTTTGTCTCCTCTCTCCACCGCTTCTTTCCTGTTTCTCTTCTCGATTATATACACCTTTAGAGAGCACCGGCAGGACTAATTATGGACAACAGTAATTCCCCCCCGAGCACCACTCCTCTCCCAGCTGCATAACAAATTCATTGGCGCATCGCTGCCACTGTTGTAAATCAGTCCAAACACAGCCGGCGGGGCGGGGTTCAGGTGCTGAATGCATTCATGGGTGCTGTGTGCTTGTTGCTGCAGTTTTGTTCTGGAGAAAATAGGCTCTCCAGTTGTTAGATGTCCACATCCATCTCCAGCGTGGACTGCTTGATGTTCAGAGAGGGACGGAGCATTGGGTACAGGAGCCGCAGAAGGGCCAGGAGATATTGGAGGCTGGGGATGGAGGGCAGACCATCTGAGCTGTAGGAGGTGGTTTCATATATTAAACTGAAGAAAATGGCTACTTGGGGTACAATTGGTGGCAGATGGGAAATGGTGGAACGATGATGGCATTTGCTTCAATATGTTGTCAGGTACAACAGCTGGTACAACAGTCAAGATCACTGCTGTGCTTAATGTTTTTGTTCAGAGCAGAGGTTCTTAAGAGTTGGGCCTGGTACCTGGTTGAATGAACCAACCAAAGCAAACATGCAAGTCCAGAACTAGCAGGAAAAATGGCTCATGGTCTTTGGCCAAAGACGAAAGAAAAAGCCTACAACCACTAAAATCTGAAGCTGCTCCATTGTTATTCACATTTGGTGATGAAGGAAGTTGTGCTCAGTGTCTTCTCTGAGGTTTTTCCTTGCAGTGCCACTAGAGGCAAGGAGTGCAACAGGTTTTTCAAAGTGTTTTGATCATTTGACACAGTGCCGTGTGAAAGAGAACCACACCTGCTGAAAATGTAATAAATTTAGCAGCTCTGATCCCAAACTGAACTGAATATACCGACTATCAGGCTGTTATAATTTGGTACTGCTACATTGACTTACTAATAGATATGCACTGATGAAGCCAATACAATTTCCAACTTTTTTAGGTTTTTCCTGTTGATACTATTTCTTTGGACTATTTTTTTTAAATGGACTAATGAAGAAAAAGCTGTTTCTTGAAGCAGAGAGTCACAATATTTCCTGTTAAGGCCAGGGTCAGACTGTGGATGATTGTGGTCTTGGAACTGTTCTGTATGCCTTAATTTCACTTCATAGCAGGTTTTTAAAAAGAAATAAATAAACAAAACACACACACAAAACCCATCTCATCAACTTTAAGACCAAAAGCATAACATTACTGTCTTTTCATGCCAGATTCTGTATGCTCTCTCTGTTTTCTATCGAGGTAATGTGAAATGAAGATGAATGTGTTTGCAGCTGTCTCAACATCACATCATGATCCTCATCTGTTTTCTGAATCCATTTGTTCTTACCTTACATTTATGCAAATGCTAGCTACATCAACCGCTGGTTTACTTTAAGCAGATGAATGTGTGAGCAGAAGGCCAGGACAGTTTATTTATTCCTAAACCAGATAATGGATGCTAACGGTGGAACATTACCATGTATGGAAGGGGAAAAAAATGGTTTTTGTCAGTGTGAATATGAATCTACTGAGGAATAATACTTTTATTTTATTTATACTGTTATTTTAAGTAACAGTTTTGAGTTTGAATCGCCTCCATACTACTGGTCTTAGCATCTTTATGCAGAAACTCTACTACTACATTTTACCTAGTTTAGCAGCTGCAAAAATGTGAAAACAGATTTATGCTGGACAACTTTTTCTAAACTTGTGCTTGCTCTAGTTGACTCAGGGTCACATATGTTAAGGCAGAGGATGTAGGAGTGTAAATAGTGGGTCCAGACCCTGGACCGGCCCGGGAGCGATGTGGGGGTGGTGTACAGTACAATACTGCACTGACTGTGTTTGTGGACATTATTAAAAAGCCATATATTCTGCTGCGGCCCCAAGGGCCTGCCTCTACAGACTGATCTCCACACTGGCAGATGGGTTTATGAAAGCGGCTTTGCTGAGGAGTCATCTCTGTGAAGGGCCAAGGCTATTCTCTCCTTCCACTCTTTCCTCTGCTCTCCCCAACTTTTCCTTTCTTGACTTTTATTACTTTTCAGTTTTGGTCTGTTGAATGCACTGCAGTAACTCTGATTCTAAAGCTCACGTCAGCACTCGTCGTGCTTCTGTCCGCACTACATTGCTAGCTTTTTGAATGTCTATCAGTTTTATTTTCCTTAAAGTAATATTTTAATCATAGTTTGACATCCCATTGTTTCCTCACTGTCTTTTCAGAGATCAGAGTATTTCAGAGTTGCTGAGCAAAAAAAACAAAACAAATGCGGGTCACATTGTTTATCTGTGGCACTGCATGGTAATGTTGGTTATCCTTTAAGGGTGCATCCACCCCAGCCCTGTTAAACTCACATTAGCCAAACTCTAGTTCTACTTCTAGTTTTTCTAGAAAGTCCAGGCTGTTTGTGGAGGTGAGGATGTGTAACTGAACTCTGAAGTAGACCAAAAAAACAAACTCTAAAATCTCCATTTCAGTTCATTTGAAGTGAACTCTGCTGCGGTTCGAGTACGTGAACACCAAGCGGAAAAAACAGGAAATGGACTATAGCGCAGGGGATTCTGGAAAAAAACACCCAAAAACAAATGTCTCATGTTTTATTACCAAAGACAAAAACAGAAATCCTACAACCATTAAAGTCTGACGCCACTCCATTTTTGCGAAGAAGGAAGTTGCACTCAGTGTGTTCTTCAGAGGTTCTTGGTGCAGCACCCCCACAGGTGAGGAGGGAAACAGGTTACTCAAAGGGTTTGGTTTGTTTGACACAGGGCAGTGAGAAACCAAACTGCAGCAACTTAAAATTTAACAAATGTTGAAATTTTGTTCCCCAGTCTGAGTCGATCAGGTGTGAAAACACTCTAAGTGAGAGACGTTCATGTGACCACACATCATTGTTTACATCTGTTCCCATACTGGATATAACACAGCAAGCTCTCTAGTTTATTTTGAGCTTCTGTGAAGCGCCACACCGTAAGGTTTTAGTTGTTCAGTCTGTAAATAAAGCCACCTGGGTGAAAAAGGTTTTATTGCAGAATTTAGAAAACTTGCTCACATGCAAACGATGTTTCTGTTGGGTCTTAAAAAGTCATGGAAGGTTCATACGAATCCAGATTTTTCACAGTTTCCTCCATTGATTTTTTTTAAACTCTATTTTTCAGATTAGTACATTAAAATCCCAAATTTAGACCTCTTTGGTGGGTATATGAATAAGTTAGAAAGCTGATATTCTTTTTTTGCCTTAAATAATAAATATCTTATAAAACTGGTTTCCAAAGCCTTCCTGAAATTTGTAAAAATGCTTTCTGATTTATTGCCAAACCAGCAAGTTAGTTTACAATTCTGCAATTTTAGCTGGAAACATAGTTTAAGTCACCAGCACAGTCTTAAGAATTGTTGTCCAGACATTAAACAGCTGACTTTAGGCTAGAAAAATGTTGAAAGTCATTTATTTAGAAAAATCTACCCATTTACAAATTAGCGATATAAAGGGCGAGCTGGGAGTTTTGAAATCTGGTTTTGGAAACATTATTAAAATTTTCAGTCCAATATACTTGAAAATGAACTTTTATTGAAGTACTAAAAATCCACCTCTAACCAATTCTCAATGTCTCCTAAGTCATGAAATCAGAACAGCATGCTAACTAGCATTTTCACTTTGTTTTTCAACATTAGCTCTGGTGTTTTTAGATTGGCTGGTGTGACAACACTTAGATACCAAAGATATGAAGATTAACCCAGTTGAGCTAATTCACACTTGAGTATGATGCGAGTGTATCGACTGTGCATTCAGGATAAAACGCTGTTTCTGGATGAAAGCTAGATGGTTTTTTAAAATGTTTTTTATGCATCCATTTTTTATGAATACTCATTTTTATGGAGTATTCAGTCATACTTCATCTGACTTTGCATCCCTAGAAATTAATGAGTTCACATTTCCCTATATAGGAGCCCCTTTAAAGGTCCCTAATATGAAAGATTATAAAAATAAATCAAACTCATATTGCAATGCAACTCCTTCAAAAATATTTTTTTCAGAAATTAATTTTTTCTCCATTTTTTTTAATCTGATAATTTAAGCAAACAGAATATTTCATCAATTAGGGAACTGATTAAAAAATACCAGAGTTCTGGTTCAGGCAATAAATCCAGCAACAAAAATGGCTTCATCTTAACTCACCAAATTCCATCGCAGGTAATCTGTTTGCTTCGTATTGCATTGAATTAACATTCTGAATCAGAAGAAATCTTGGCTGAGTGATCAGTCAAATTTGGTCAAATCAGAGCTTTATCTTCATAAAATCCAATCTCTGTTAGTCATGACTCAAACTATATCATCTGAAAACACAGGGATGGCTAATCCTAATTCTATTCTATAGGATCTTGTTGATGCCACAAAGCAAACCAGAGGGCTTCACAAAGATAAACGTTAGAATGAGTCAGCATAAAGTTTAGAGTAAGAAAACTTTTTAGCCAGGATACAGCATTTACCCTCAGGTTGTATTTATACCCCATCATCAGTTCCAGAACCCATAATCCCATGTTTGAGGATGAGAAATTTGTAGAAGAAGTTACATTTCAGGCAAGCAAATGAGTGTTGAGTATGAAATTGGAGAAGTTCATGAGGCACATGGAAGATATTATATATTCAGGTAAGAACCTGCACAGACCCAATGTGTAATGTTAGCGAAGCAGCATGAATGAAATGAGGTACTGGGCTTGGAGGGTTTTTTTTTTTTTTTTTAGCAGTGGAAATACTGTGGTGCAGTGTCAGGAAAATGAAAGTAAAGCAACGGAAAACACAGAAATAATTGTCTTTGGCAGATTTTATTGGAGTGTGAGCCAATAAGGTCCAGTAAATTTAAGAAAGTTGAAGGGGAAAATTTGTTAGAGCTGAAGAGTCTTTCCACAGGAGGCAGAGACAACGACAGACGAGAGGGGAAGAGGGAGAAAGAAAGACTCTGCACTACAGGGATCAATTACTAGCAACTGTGAGTTATGTTATCTGCTGCAGCAAGTGCCATGTGGCTTTATTGCACTGGGACAGTTGGAGGAAGAGGCAGATTATTAAGTACAGAGAAAGTGGCGGAAAGTGAGGTGGAGGAGACCAACAGAGATTCAGAGAAGCATTGAAAAAAGGAAACAGGTTCATAGTTGAGAGAGAAAAGAGGGAAAGGCTAAGAAGGATGACTAAACCTTGAGGCTCTTATTTGACCAATCCACTCTCCGTTTTTGCTTGTCTTGCACTTTCAAGTGTAGAGGCCATTAAAACAGATGGCGGTGTAACTCACCAATGATGATCAGCGAAGTGATGGAGAGAGCAGTTTGGCAGAGAAAAGAACTCAAGCCGCCTCTGTAATGTTCTGGTTTTCCTTTCAGTCTGCTAAATCATAATGAGGTGTTACACAGTTAATTTAGGTGTTGATGTTTGAAACCATGAAAGGCTATGAAGAGTGCAGGTAAAAGGTTCTGTTTGGAGAAAGTAATCAGCTGGAAACCTGAATGAGTCCGTTTTCATCATGACCCAGCTGCTCAGAAACTAAATCTGATCTGTACGCCATCAGTGACTGCACCTATGCTAAGTTGTTAGAAAACTGAAAGAGTTGGATATTTTCAGGATTGGTGAGGTGTTTAAAAATGTTTGGAGGAAGCAAGATTTGAGCTATAATCAAAAAGAAATCTTACTTTTATTAAAGCCATGTTAGTAACTTTTATTTACTTTATTTATGTTACAGTAATAAATATTAAGACATTTATTGCTGATTAAATCCCAAACTAATACTGAACAGACATATTTAGCAGTTTCACAAACTTTATGGTTTAAAAATTGAATATAACAAATGTTCAGAAATCTTCTCAAACACAAAACAGGATCAGATCACAATAGAATAATTAAAAATGAATGTTTTAAGTAAAGAAAACACATGTTAAACTAGGTTCTGACTCTTTTTGCGTCATTTTCACATCTTTGTTAAACTCTGCCCCCCACCCTCCTGATCCCCCTCCCTCACTTAGAGGCTAATGATGAACAAACGACTGAGGCTAAATTAGCCCATTTGGCTTTGTCATGTCTTAGTCATGTCTGTTTTGAAAGCTTAATGAGTGAAATGACCAGGAAGAGCTGATCAAACTCTAAATGTCAAGAAAGGAAGCGTCAGACACTCACTACATTATTCCCTCACTATGTTTCATTTGAAAATCTCTTAATAATTTCCAAACCAGGAAGGAATTTAGAAACAAAACACTGGACCTTTAAACAGGTTGTTTCCCAATCAGAACTGCGGCCCGGTAGTGAGCCGGTCTGTGTTGCTTTATTTTGCTGAGTCGTTGAAAGTTCTGCTCCTCTTTTATCTTCGGCCTTGTGATATTTTCCAGAAAGAAAATGTATATAGCAGAAGACATGGAAGGTTATTGACATTATTCATGTCTGGTTGTGACTTTTTTATGCTGTCTGAACCAGTTGTTGCTTCTTCCAGTGTCTCCATGTTTGTGCCAGTTTCTCAGATTTGTCATTTTCCATTTTACTGTAAATATACTGTAATATAAAAATTAGAGGTGTGCCGATCGATCGGTCACCGATCATAATCGGGCCGATTTTCGTGAAAAAGTGCATGATCGGTGATCGGCGATCATTGTCTCTTTTACCGATACCGATCACCTACTTCTCATTTCGCAGCCTGCCTGTGCAGCTGGTCTCCTCTTTCCTTCACTCTGCGCAAACATGCAGCAACAAATCCTAAGCGATGTGGAACTATAAGCACTGAGTGAATGGGGAAGTTTGCGTGTTGCGGCAAAATTGAAGCAGGTCAAAATGCATCAACACAACGAAGCTAATACGACATAAAAACAATGTCATACTTGACGGAGTTTGGCTACATCGAGGCTCACTGCAGTAAAAAAGACATACGGAGGATCAGATAGCAGGTAAAGCAGCTACAAACACTCACCCGGATTAGCATGACGGTCAGAAAGCTAAACAAATAACCCGCAAATTATTTAAGTCTTCGAGCTGCAATGTAAGACGCTGGTTCTGCTCTCCTGTTGAACCGCTGCTACGCTACACATAGCAATATTTCACAGACGGAGCGCCGCTTCTGCTCCACCTGGTAGTGACTCTCACACCGAACCTGCTTAAAGCTGCAGCACCTAACTTAAAAAAATACATTTTACCTACGTATTAAAACTTCCGCTGTCCTA
>NW_015115944.1:0-51250 GCF_001443285.1 Poecilia latipinna
TACTCTCTTTATTTTTTATGTCGGCTGTTGCTTTTTCTTTGACCCTGGAAGGTGAGAGTGAGGTTATATTTCATTTTACAGCACACATAGTGCTCCACTCGTTTTTTTCCCCTCGACCTTGAGAAGAGAAAGACTTACAACACACCTATACAACGTACCTGAATATATATGAGGAGCTGGCTGTTTAAAGCTGTCCAGCTCTTAATCCAGGAGACTACAAAGGGAAATTCCCCTGCTTGTGATCAGATCTGATACTGTTGTAAATTCAGCAGCAGAGACATTCTAGAAGGCACCTGCAGAAAACATAAATCTCTCTAAAACAGTGCATATTCTTTTAAACAATTCCTGTATGTAATCCATAAAACTAACTGGTGGTATTTTCTGGTTGATAAAATAATCTACAAATTGAAAAAGTGGTGTATTCCAACAATATAATAATGTGTGCACTGTGATATTCAGGCAACACACTGTAGAAACGCAAAATCTTGCGTATTTTTGACTTAATTTATAGTGCAAACAGACATTAGACAAAAATACTTAGTAAGATTTTTTTGTTGTTTTCCAATATATAGCAATGTCATCATTGTACTTATGTTGTACATAATGTTTCAGATAAACAAACAGAAAAACTATGGGAAATAAAAAGATAAATAAATAGCTTCTTGCACAACAAATGCTCACTATTTCGTTTTACCATCAAATGTCATTGATTGGGCCATCCTTTCATGAGGTTTTGGATTTCTATCCAAACATCTATCCATCCATCTGCCTGCTAAACCCAAAAATTCTCAATAAAAGAACAATTTTATTTTAATGCATTTTTCTTCCATGATACAATATAAAAAGTAAAGTAAAAAATGACAACAACAAAAAAGCTTGTCATTTGCACATATTTCCTTTGTAAAAATGTTATGCATATTAAAATGTAAAGGAAAAACTAGAGTTCATGAAGAACCACTTCTGATTTAAAACATTACTCAGATCTTTTACATTTCTGGCCAAAGTTTTTAAGAACTACTGCGAAGCGTCTAAAGAGCCGCTGGTTGCAGAACCTCTCTCCTCCACCAGAGCAGAGAACTGGCCCAGTCTGAATGTAAAAATAAGCTGTTCTTTGCACATTCTTGTTCTTTTTAATTTAAAAAGGCTATCTGAAATTGAAGTGTTGTATGAGTAAACCAGTTTTATTTCTGTCTTTGGTTTCTGATTTACATTTGTGCTTCAAGGTTACTTTTCTCAACAAAAAAAAAAACATATGAGTTTACGCAGAACAATCAGCAAATACTGAGTGGTTTTATTCCCTGAGATTATGCATTGGCAACACATTGGAATACAAAATGTAATTTTAATACTCAAATCTGCAAAGTAAGCAGACAAAAGAAATAATAAGAGCTGAGAAACGCTGCTAAATAAATATTCCCTTTGAAGTTAGAGATAAAAATAGGTAGAGGGAAAGAATTCATGTTTTAAATACATGCAGACTGGATAAAATGTTTTTGTGTGTGTGTGTGTGTGTGTGTGTGTGTGTGTGTGTGTGTGTGTGTGTGTGTGTGTGTGTGTGTTTCATACAAATTAATACAGTTCAAAGTGATCATATGCTGCATGATTAATTAAGAGAAACTCTTTGTAGCATTCTACTTCATAATATTAAACTTCACACTTTCTGCTCTCAATCTTCTAATAAATACAAGACCCAAAGTACTCCAAAGCATTAAGATTTCATGCGCGCCCCTCTGAGGCAAAGGAAACAACTTTAATCCAAATTGCTGTAAGACTTCCTTTTCTGGAATCATCAATATGTGATCATTGTTGCTGCCAGTGTGATAGTATGTCTTATGGGACGTTTCTGAATTTGAAACCTCATGGAAATAAAGCTGAGTCTTTAATAATAATCTGTCTTTTGACATCATTCATGAACACAGTTTGGTCATTGAAAAGACTTTGGTCATGTCCAGAGTGTACCAGCAGTAATTACGTTTAATCTTTTTTTGTGTCTGGCGTGCTTTTGTTTGACATCAGACTAATCCCATAAAAGCATCCAAACAGTTCGAGTGTAATTGCAAAGCAACTCAAAGTGTTTTGATCTTTGAAAAGCACACAGGGGATTAAAATATGCAACAAACATTATAAATTAACTGTCATGACTGAGTGACAGAAAGTGTTTTAGACCTGTAGTGTCTCTTTAATGGCATCCAATGAAAAGTCCATGTTGCAGTTTCACAAATCAGATGGATTTTATTTCATTGTCATTGGAGCTACAGTGCATTTAGAAAGTATTTACAGTTAAACTAAATATGCTACAAGATCTCAAAAAGGAGTGCATACTAACCTCATAAGATGAATAAATACTTCAAGTTACTTTACTTTATGTTACTTTAAGATCTTAAATAGGTTACTACAGACATATTTTGGAGGAATTACTCTGGAAGCCCTGGACCTTCAAGCTACAATGGACTTTTTGACCAGAAACATAGAAGTAAATTTAAAATGTATACAATTAAAGAATTGTCTCATGGTCCTGGTTATTGTGACATTTTTATTTATAGGCCATGGTAGAGCTTCATTGTTCTACCAGCTGGATTTTCTCGAGCTACTTGAAAACGGAAAACGTCCATAAACTATCACAATGAGAGCATTTTTTCCAAGTGATCCAATTTTGAGCAAATATTTTACTTTTTAACTTAAATTTAAAAATCACTGACACCATGACATTTAAATTTTATATGAAAATCAACACTTCCTTCTTTGATTTCCAATTTTGACTTTCAATGATTCATTTCTTGCTAAAGAGCCCCCTGGTGGTTGAAGAAAAATCCACAGAAACGCCGCACCGGGAAGCCGCGGTTCAAAGCGTGGGGGAAAACCAGCAGCTTATAGTCTGAAAAATATCATATATTAATATAATTATATATAATTTTGCTTTGTAACTTCTACACAATCAGGACCTTGCCCAACACACCAAGTTTTTTTCTGTTGTTTCTTCAAATCAAAGTGTAATACAGTCAAAATTAGGGCGCTGAATTTTACTTGTCTCCAAACTAATTTTGCTTTATGCTTAAAAAGAAAACCATGACATAGGGTATTAGTCCAGAATGACTGAATGAAACTGAGCAGCTCAAAGTCTTGTGTTGTCTGAAATCTTCTTGGCTTTGGATGTAAAATAAAAAACTTTTATTTGTGTCTTCACTGTTAGTCAAACATCCATTTAAACTACAGATGAAAAGAGAGAAAAGTGAATCTCCATGAATCAGCAATGTGTCAGCACGTCTGAGGACAGAAAAGCCCCTTCATGGTTGGCTAGGTTTGAAATTCTCATATTGAATAGGGCAGAAGGTTCTGCCCAGGGCTGCTAAATCATAGTGAAGAGGTCAGTCTTCAGTAAGATATTGTCTTCAGTTTGCAAAGATGATTTTTCTGTGACTCTTTAAAAAGAAACAGTCAAAGCTAGAAAAAAACAAAAGCCGATACAGTTAATCCTGGCTGTAGGCACACTAGGCATGCTAAGCAAATGTACAATGTTGAAAGACAAACTGGTGGCTTCTTTTCCATGTGGTGCTTTGGGAAGTGACACACTTGATTAGACCCTACATGTCTGCATGGGTATTACAGATGACATTAAGAAAGCTGCTCTTCATCTCTATCACCAAATACACACAGACATGACTCACCAGAAGCCCCACAATGCATTGTGCCCAAGGCCTGAACACCCCATCCAAAAATAAAATAAATTCCCTCCACTGGCCTGAAACAGCAACAACAACAGAGGCAGGTTTTTATTCAGTTTGTGGCCTCAAAGCTCTGCTTGCAGCGTTCCAGGCGATGAACGCTGTGAGCAGCAGCAGCAGCAGCAGCAAGTGAGAGGACAGATTTCCTCTTGTGTTGGGCATCCGTTCCGACCGTGCAATGTGCTTTTCTATGACACGTTTACACTCCATTGGGTTACAGTGCTCTTAGTCCTGATTTAGTGCTGCAGCCTTTCTCAAACATTTCATTCCCTGACAGGAACATGTCAGCACGCTGATGTGTAAAGCATTGTTTGACAGAGAAACACTTTCTTTTGCTGAAAAGAAACTTTAACGTGACACAAGTGTTCAGCACTCTTGAGTCGAGATTATCTCCTTTTAGGACGTATTTAACATCAAAACAAGCTATAATTCAGTCCGTAAAACCCGTTATTCTGAAAACAGCAAATCAAAGTGAATAATGCAATGACTCACAAAGCACAACTGAAATCCTTTGAGAAACAAAATAGGCTTATGGGTGTATTTCTGCCTCAAATGATTATCTTATGCATTTCTTTTATTGTAATCCGAAGGAATAATCGGTAATTTACACAAACAACAATATATATTTTTGTAACATGGGCAATGGGTTGCATTGTTCCTAGATAAAAATAAAAAAAGACCTTGTAGATTTTTGCCATTAGTATTTCCAGTGTGCAGATGCCTTTTCTACAAAGCATTTTAACACATCCTGGGGCGTCTTACAGAGATTTGTCTCTAAGAATGAGAATCACTAAGTGGTGCTAAGGAGTAAATTGTTATTTGGTTTTCATACACTCATTATGTATTGTGTATACATAAATACCCAGCAAGAAAAACAACCAAAAATCCTTTTCAGATCAAAATTATTAAACTTATGTAATAAATTGATGTAATGCACAAGGGCATCTTTTCCACTCTTTCAAATTAGTGGTTCAAAAATTGTGTGTACATTGGTCAATGCCAACGTATGAACAATCTGGTCTCAATAAATCTAGCAGCATGAAGGTATTTCGTTACACCATGTTTGTTTTGTTAAGTTCAGCTCAGTCTAACAGTCTAAACGCTGTTTAGACTGTTAGACATTAAACTTAAAGCACTTTATCGCAGAAAAAGTGTTTGTGATAAAGTGACTGTGGAAATGTCTAATGTTTTGGGGGGTTTTTTAACAATGTACTTGCCAAATATAACAAAGTATAAAATAAGTCTGATGTGAGGTGAGCTGCTTAAGGTCCTGTCTTTACTTGACATCCCTCAGAGCCAGTTTTATCCTGTAGAGCAATGCTGATAGCAGATTGGGCAATGCAACCCAAATCCAATTCTTTTGTCTACATGTGACCCATATCGGACTTTTACATGGCAGTCTGAACAGCCCAATCCTGTTTTTGTTTTTTTGTTTTTTTTACCCACAAAACATCCTACTTGTGCTACTTACATATGTGCCACTAAGTTGGATATATATCAGAGTTTTCAAAGTGCCTGCAGTCAGAACTGCCATGACGCATTTCATCCGACTTTTACATCGTAGTTCTGCAACAGAAGAAATCAGATGCAGTAAATTTGAACATAAACAATGGATGAACTAAGAAGTTTTCTCTGTTTTTCTTAAACTTTGTTTTGTCTTGTCATGATCTTGTCATCATGATAGTGTCGGCTCCCTTTGCCCAAGAACTATAAAATTAATCCATAGATGGTTGCATAATCCACTAACACTTCCATTAACAGTGCACTGTTGTGGCCAAAATAATGTCCCACACAATCTCAGGCATGTCTAGTAGAGTAAAGCATCATCTCTCTTTATCAGTACTCACTAGAATAGTGATCCAAAATGGTCCACATTTCCACAAAAGGGTATCTCTGTCCCAAAAAACTGAAATAAACTGTAACGTGTATTACCATGCTTCCCATCTTGTTGAGTTCTGGTTTTAGCGCATCTTCATAATGACAACTAAGAAACTAAGAAACCACAAATAACAGTTCCTTCTTTTAAACCTTCATCTTTTAGAATAATTTAAGCAGTCAAACAAGTAGACAGTTTTTACTTTTACAGCTTTAATTTCCCATCATATTTGCTGATGTTATAAACTTAAATTTATAGAAGAGACATGATTTTTTTTTTTTTTATCCAATTGAAGCTCTTTTTAAGGAGGAAGGATACAATGTCTTGTACAAGGTTTAGTTATGAAAAATTTGTCCCCAAAGGTTTCAACAAAAACATTCAATGTTAAAGAAAATTGCGAAGCAGCAACTGGCACAAAAACCGCAGCATAAATCTTGCAACACAAAACAGGCAAGTTGTGTTTCATGTCATTGAATCCGTATCTCCCACATAAAATAAGCCCCTTCATATTTGAAGCATATTGCCTGCGTCATTTCTTCTTTTGTTCAGTTTATTCAAGATTAGCACGTGGGTAATCTTTTAATGCACTTTATTCATCAAAGTCAAAAGGCCGTCTTGGGTTGACTTTAAGAGTGAAACCAAACAAACAAAGCTGTTCAGACATCACTCTAGACAAATAGCCCTACCAGGCACCCTTAATGTTTCACAATAAATCATACAGCAAAGAAATTGTTGGCAAATGGGTGCACACTTCAAAGCCCTTTTAATGGTTTGACATCTTTTCAAATCACTACTGTCAACTTTTCCAAACTGCTATCATTATTTCCAGCAGCTTTCTTGGTGAAGACATGACAGGAAAAATACATGGAGAGGACAATTTTCTCCTAAAAGATCGAGTCTTTGTCACTTTCTAATGCTTATTCATCCAGATGAGTGAAAAAGCAGTAACCTGATCAAACACGCTGAAAGCGTCTTGGAGTCTCCTTTTCATGTCTGAAAGCTGCACACAACCTTGTCGGCTTAGTTAGCTTTCCACATGGTTTGCAAAAAAGTTTTCATTGCAGTTGCATTATTTGATAAATGTAATGAGCTCCAAGCAGTTTCCATCATCAAAGCCATTGTAGTAACTTTGAGGAGACTGTAATTACCACTACACTCCTTTAGTTTTTCTGTTTAGACACTTGATGAAAGCTTATATCAGTTTGGTAGCTACTGCATGTGAGAGGCAGTGTTATAAACAATATGAAAGAATAAGTAAAGGATTCAGATATTTTATTAGATTGAGTCTAAACTGAAGCTCAAGTGAAAGTATTCCTTTCTAAAACGTTAGATGTAAAAAAGAAAAACAGTATATGTGTTTATTCAGTTCAAATTCTAAAATACTTTTTTGAAAATTAAATAAATTAAATCTTAAATATGTGCAGTAGCTGCACATATTTAAGATGAATATAATATTCTTTTGCCCAGCTGTTGAGAAGCCAAGCATGGTTTAATGTTAAACAATACAGTTTTAACAAGTTCCTCAAAGTCTAAACTGGCATTGTTGTGCATTTAAGGTGTAAAGTTTACCTTCGACCAAACGCCCCCCAAAGGCATCCCAGCGCCCCCCTTTTGTAAAAAATGTCCGCCAGCGCCCCCTGCCGTCCTCTGAACGCCCCCTGGGGGGCGGTACCGCCCACGTTGAGAACCGCTATTCTAAAGTCTCAGCTGACTGCCTGGATACTTTGCAAAATAGCAAGAAATCTGTGTCTTTAACACAGTCTTTTCAATAAATAATAATTAAATGTGTTTTGTTCAAAGAAAGGCGTGAAAAATTCAGAGGTCTCTACTCGTCACAGATAAATCTCATCTTAAAAACCACGATGCAATTTAACTATGGGGAACATATTGAACTATTCACTGTAGATTGAGCAGCGAAAAGGATTCTCAATAATTCAGTGAATAGTTTAGTGAATTACCCATCTGTTTTGAAATGGCCTCCCTGTGGTGTTGCTGAGCATTTAGCGTCACAACATTAAATTCATGCTTTTCTCTTCTTTCCTGTAGGAGTTCTGGAATAAATCAGACTTTTTGTATGTCTCATATTTGTGTGATAAAAGGAAGCACAACATATTGTCAAAGCTTTTATGAGTTCTGATACTTGCTTGTTTACCTTGGCATTATTGGTTGAATCATAAAATGAATATACATGTGATTTTTAGTTTAATTGAAACTATTGTTTGTAAACATTTTAGTGTTTTTGCTAAGGCTCAGTTTGAGAAACAGATTGGTGACTAAAGAGATTTAATTAAAATATTTCCTGAATGTATATGCATAATAGTCAAGAATCTGTTATGTAACAGAAAAGTGATCAGAGGGTCACTGGCTGAGCTGTTGCTGCAAATAACCTCATGTTCTGTTTCTGAGTGTAATACAGGTGGCCCTGTTTATCTAGTTTAACCTCGTCTCTCTCCTACACAAAGCAACTAAAGAGCCTGTTGCTGTTAATAACATTTTGATGTGACAGGTTTTGCTGCAAGCTGAGGGCTAAATATGAATCTGTCCATATTACTGGATTGAACTGATAGAACATTTCTCTGTATAAATTTAACTTTTTTGTAAAGTGCCTTGAGACGACATTTGTTGTTGAACTGAACTGCATATAACACCTTATCTAGTTTTCTCCAAAGGTTTCATTTAAACAATTCCGACTGAGATTAGGATATTCAGAACAAAATCTATAGCTTACGAGTTTCTGTAACCAACTGGGAAATTGATGCACAAGAACATGTTTACGTCAAAATGGTAAATGAGAAAAATACTTTTAATGATTGAAGAAGATGATGTAGGCAATAGCCTTGCTCAGCAATCAGGAAACCTCCCTATCCCTCTCTTCAGAGCTGATGACAGCCTCCAAAGAAAAACAACCATTTAAATTGAGTCAATGCATGCAGTACGATGATTGTTAAGACTGGAGACCTTGAACAAATCATTTTATTCTTCAGTAAAAAGAAACAAAACAATGGCTGGTACGTGGAGCTTTTACTACTAGCCATGAAAAAACTGAATCTTTTTCATTTTTTCTTTTTCCATTTAAATGGGACACATTAAAGACAAGCAATCAAATGTTGAAATTAATTATCTGATCAAAACATGTATATCAGCCTTTCTTGGTAGACTGAACAAATTAATTCTAATGTGAGAGCATTTTTTTATGTGATCCTGTGGATTCAAGACAGATCTGTAAGCTGTTGCAGCTTCATTTGTAACATCTCAACATTTTTTAGAGGATTCAGCTTCTTATTAGCTGGAACTAAGCAGGGCGGATAAGCAGAGAAATATGGTCTGACGTGTGGATGGAAGATTTGTGGCTGCCAGGAAATTCACAGTTGTTTCTTTTGTTCTTTGGGATGTAAACATGGGGATGGAAGTCAGTAAAATAGTTTCTGAGGTCTGTTCAAATCCAAATCCCCAGTTTGGAAAAATAGTATTTCCAGCTCGGCTTTTCAGATCAGGAGTAATAAAACTGGCAACAGAGGACTGACACCATCACAAAATATGAATCATAGCGAGGGCAAAACAGAATAAAAAATGTTTTATTGGTCATTTTAGAGAAAAAAAAAAAAGCATTTCCATGATTATTAAGTTTCTTTGAAAATGAGGAAAAATGTTGGTTTCATACTATTCTCAGTCTTATTTGTACAATCACATTACTTCAGCTGTAATTGGCTCATGTTTGTCTTGTAATGCCTGAACTTCTTCTATAAGAATCCATAAAGGGACAACATATCTAATTATAAAACAGAAGCGCAAAAGCATTTTTTCATTTAATTTAGACAATCTGGCTCACCACCCATTGTGGGAGAGCCTAGGGAACATCACAAGCACTTAAAAACAAGTTATGTCAGCTCTGCTCCAAAAGAGGTTTTACAGCTTATTTGCATGTCCAGTCAGTTGGGAACAGTCATCCCACTGTGTTGTGCACAGTGCAGTCGCTGGAAAAAGAATATTTTAGCAGCGCTTAGTGGGTAATGTTTTTTGAGTTAGTATGTGATTCACAGCTTCGTAGCTGCTGCTAAATTAAAAGGCAATTTTACTGTTTTAACATAATCTGGTCAGGAGTTTTTGTATTTATCTGGTCACCTCTCAGATGGATTATTATGCTGGAGATTCTTTAGAGGATGAGTTTAGATTCAGAATTCATTCATTATGTTTGGTGAAAACGACAAGGGAGCTACAAATTTATAGACTTTGGTATTGAATTGCTAATTCAGCTATTTTAATATTCCCTTTAATCACACTGCTCTCTTTGTGACCTATGCATTTCTGATATATGTTTTTTGTTGAAATTAGACAAGAAATGCTTCTCTGGAAGTTCATATCTCTTGATATTTATCTATATTTAGTTAAAGTTACATAAATCTAAATCGAAACAAGTCTTTTTTTTGTGGTTCTTAACAAAATAAAAAGTCAGATTTGTTTTGTTGTTGAGCGAGTTGTCAGAATGCTTAGAGAGAGAGAGAGAGACCTGCCCAGGCCAACACTATTACAAAAAAATTGCAGGAGCATTTGTTTATTCAGAGATAGTCAAAATATAAACATTCACAAACCTTTGAGTTGAAATTATAACAACATGCAATATAAGACAAGAAAGTATTATTATTACATGGAGACAGCTTAGCTCTTAAGGAGAATGTCCTCCCAAATCTGGCCTCATGGGTCATCTTGTCTTTTTTAAAGAAAATCCTAACCTGTGATTATGTTACATGGAGGCTGCTGCTTCTGAAAAATGGCTCTGAATGTGATATTGGTATAATTAATGGTATTTACGTTTTCCTGATAGTATATTGGCTTAAAATCAACTGTAAATGACAAAATACTGTCAGAAAATTCTGCACAACTGTTGACATCTCTTCAAATACAAATACAAAAACAGAAGAGCAAAAACATTATTTCACAACCAAAATATAGACGCATAAAAGAAAAGTTAGGAAACAGTTTCATTGCTGATTTAGGTTTCAGACATAGTTGCTATTTTTTCTAGAACGTATTGTATACCTGATGGGACATTGTGGATTTTTTGAGTTAAGTGTCAACATTTAGGTTTGCTAGAATGAATAAATGTGAAATAAATGTCCTGATGCCATTTAACAGTTGCTAATTGTGGTCAAATTTTATGGTACATTGCAGTTTTGAGAAAAGGAGGGGTGAAAGTAGTGGTGGGTTGCTTCTGTGATCCAAACACATAAACTATCAGTTTTGGTTTAACTCTGGTTGGATGTAATGCACAGTTTCTTTTAATATGGACACAGCTAGGTGGTCTAACAACACAATGATCCTCAGCACACATAAAAAGTAGTTTTGGAATATACAAAGCAAACTAACATTAAGCTTCTGGAATGGCTACAACCTCAACTCTACTGAAAATGCATCAACAAACTCATCAACTTTAATGAAGTCTGCCAATTCTGCCAAGAAGAGGGCTCAGATATTCAGCTTTGAGGAGGAGCTGCTCCAAAGGTGGCGCTACGTCCATTCAGGTATTTTGCACAGCTGATTGGTTGATACGGGACATTGAAGAATTTCTCAATCATGCATGAAAGCATCAGGACGGCAGTCCAGGAATAACATTACAACATGATGTAAAGCTCAAAAAAGTCGATTTTAAATTATACTGACCATTTAAGTTGAGCCCCTAAGATTTCTGGAATAATTACTTTAAACTTCTACTAATAAGGTAGAAGATGGGTTTGAAGTTCAGATCTGTAAGGAAGATGTTTGGTCATGAAGGATAATCAAGAATCCTTTTCTCTTGAAAGTCTGTTTTGGTTCTCAGACTCTTGAGCGTGACCAAGGAAATATGTTTACTCCCACTGTGTTGTTCACTGCAATGAGCTTTGAAGGATATAAGAAAATCTCCTCTCAGGGAAAAAAACACAGGATTGAAAAATAATTGCTGTATTGTATGATCTCTGTCTTGCTGAGATGGCTGCATGATTCTGCATTTCTCAATTTGAAGTTAACCTTAAGATACCCATTAAAGTTTCCATTTATAGAAAAAAACACAACCCCACAAATGTTGCATGCATCTATCTGTTTATTTGCTCTTGAGTTTATTGCTTTGCTGGTTTTATTACATGGTGTTGAGACTACAAGCAGCACTGCATTACACTGCATTTCTTGGGGGAAATGAAGCCTGATGAGGGGAAGTGGAATTGGAAAAAATAAGGGAACTGCATTAAAATAAGAATGAAATAAAATAGGCAATTCCATGGAGTGTGAACTCTAAAATGAAAGGTTTTTTTTTTTAGTTTCTTGCCATTAGATTTCATAATGCTTTGTCGTTAAAATTGCTATAGCTATGGATAATAGCATCTGTGTTTAATG
The DNA here is from genome assembly GCF_001443285.1 of Poecilia latipinna. Classification (NCBI taxonomy): domain Eukaryota; kingdom Metazoa; phylum Chordata; class Actinopteri; order Cyprinodontiformes; family Poeciliidae; genus Poecilia; species Poecilia latipinna. The sequence goes on from NW_015115944.1 coordinate 11,965, forward strand.
GTCAGATGGATGGGCGATCTGGATGCTCTGTAACCGGGACTTTCGGAAATCAAAATCTTTTAAAAAATCTTAGACAAGCTTCACTGCATGCAGACGCTTCATGACCTCCCTTCTTCCTGTCCAGTCACTAATAAATGAAGACGTCTAGTTTAAAAGAAAGAAAATAGATCATCCTTCTGAACAGACTGAAATTGATACATGTATTCCTTCATTTGTAGCTGATGTGTTAAGTTCTCTGTTTGTTGTCCCACAATTAGTTTTTTTTAAAAGATGATGCATCTTGTCTATTTCTTTCCAGTGTTTCATTGTGTTGTTTGTATTTCCACAATTGAAGCCACCAAATAAAATATCTTCCTTTCTTTATTGAAAACTATTTGATTGTGTATGTAATTGCATAAGTATCATGATAAATAGATACACATTTGTGTTTTCATTCTTATAAGTAATACTGTTGTGCACAACAGTATTACTCATGCTTTCTTTCTTTTTCTAGCATCCCAGTAAAAGAATATCAAAGGTTTTTTTTCACGGTTTTGTTTTGGTGTATTTGTGCTGATAGAGGACAAAAAGAATGTGTGGTCCCCAAAATGGGTTGAACCAAACAAAACAGGGATCTGCTCCCAATCAGATGCACCCAAAAAACCCTGAAATGGAGATGTCCATACAAGCTGAATCTTTTTCATATAAACCCGGCCAGTCTGCAAAGGATTTGTGCATCATCTCTGGTTTTAAATTCATTCAGGTATATACAACCCACCTGTTAAACCCACAAAATATAATTTTTGATATAAACAGAAACCTTGCTGAAATCAGTCACAGCTCCTGATAAAATCCTCTTTCATGTTCCTCCTGAGTAACCAACTCATGCCCTACCTTAGTGAACCAAAGAGAGCAAAGAAATCAGCAGAGTCTCTGCCTCTTCTCTTAGTTCCCGATAAATCAGGGAGACAGAATTTGCCCTTTTTCCTTTGCAAAGCAGAACGCTGTCATTTCCTTGTTAGAGGTAATTTGATTGGGTTGTTCCATGTATTCCTGCATGATGACTCAAGTGGCTATGAGCATAATGTGACCTTATTGTGTTTGATGCATATCTGAAATAATTTTCTTCTCTCACTTGTTGTTTCATTAGGATCTTAGAGTGTGGCAGATTTTCGTCCTTTGTGATCGTCTTATCGCTGTACGGAGCACATTGCTGCCCGCTGGTTATGATTACAACCCAACCTGCTCTGACATTTTCTTTTGTCTCGTTTCTCTGAAACAGCAAGTGTTGATGTATACCTGCTAGAGATGGGGATTTTATGAGACAGATGACAAAATGTCAGTGCTTTTATGCATGGAAGAGTTGGATTTTTTTCATGCAGTTTTGAAAGTTTCCACAACTCGCTCACTATGTTTTCACTCAAAAAGCTACCACTTAACAGAATAAAACTCCTTTCTAGCAAACTATTTTAAACCTCCAACTCATGTGAAGCAAATTAAGGCTTTTTGTGTGTGCATAAAACTGAAAAGTACAGAAAGAGTAACCTTTAGGAGAAAGAACTCAATGGGCTTAATCAAGGCAACTGCCGACACAAAGGTACCATGGGGCCCATAAACAGTGTGAAGTGGGAAATCAGCTGCTGAGTTGTATCCATTGATTTTCTCCAAAGAATATGAATGGCAAATATTAAAAGAGAATATAATTGTTTATTGCTTTTATAAGAAATTATCTTAGGGGAAAAGCTTTGAAGATATCTGTTTGTGTGGTACTTCGTTGGATGCAAACAATGATATTTGTACCATAGCAACATTTATATCGAGTTTTACTTTTTATTAGACTTTCATCTAAGAGAAACTTACTAAATGTTGATCTTGGGACAACATGAGTAAAACATAAAGTATTTCCTTTCTTCAAAGTAAAATATGTAAACTTCTGCTTAATTGCTTGATTATTTCATTAAATTCATTCAAATTGCTGTTTGTTGGACACGAAGCCCATGAAAACAAAAATATGATTAAATAAATAAATCTGAACTCTAACATGAAGAAGATTACCTCAATCTGACTATTATGTTGAATTGTAGTTTTATTGCTGTTGACTTTACATTCTGTTTACTTATATTATGCCGTTTCAGAACCAATGTCCAGTTCCAATCCAGTATTTCGGGAATCTCTGATTAATCATGGAACTTCTTTGACAAAAAATTACTTCTTCAATAATGTGTACACTGACATTAATAATCTGTGTTTGTTGCAACATATCTTGCAAAAACAACAAGAATATTGTCTTATAACAATTCATTTACATGAGTGAAAAGGAGCAGGAAGAAGAAAAACCTTATAAAAACCCCTTTCTCTATAATTACAAAGTAAATATTTTGCTTTTCATGGCCGCATATGTAAAATGGCCGCATATTAGAAATATAACTTACAAATATCGTTATCCTCATTGTTAACTCAAAAGTGTTTTTTTTTTCTTAAAAAGTATCTTGAATTGGTTTAAAGTATACATTTTTTCAAATCCTCTTCCAAACTGTTCCTTAATTTGACTCCATGCACCAAAATGCACATTTGTTTTAAAGTGATCCGCCCAATTTTACTTTGGAAATCATACTTCCTTCGGTTATTTCTGTCACTTGAGCTCAAGACAAAAACTTAAATTAAATGGCAATAACGTCTCTCTAGCTTCAAACATAGCAGATACAATTTTTAAATCAACCAAATCCCTTAAATTCAAAATATTTGATCGAATAAACAACTTATTTGTATGTTCTCTACAGAATTCTTGTCTTTCTTTTGTGTCACAAACAGTGGCTTAGTTTTAGTTTTATATGTGTTGATACATCGATGCAATGTGTAGGGCAACACATTGCATCGATGTTGCAAAATATGTTGCATCGATGTGTAGGGCATATCGATGCAACATATCGATGTGCCCTACATGTTCCATATATGGAACAAAAAATGAATAACATAAAGTGTTGAGAATTCTAAAATATATTTTATTTTATGTCACATCAGAATAACAGACATACCAGAAATTCAAAAGTACCAAAAGCAAAGCTCTAGTAGCTTAGCTAATAAAAAGATAGATTAAAAAAGTACACAATTAATAAAACTAACAATATCCTTAAATGTTTTGTTGTCCATCATTGTTGGTTGCTAATATTGCTTATGCATTACCACAAATGCACAAATACAAAAGTGTAGGAACTAACAATAAGGAGCATCATTTACATTCTGTATAATAAAATCTTTATTTGGATGGGTATGATTATTCTGTTCTCATTTATAAGATTTGATTATTTCCAAGCAGGAGAGAAGAAAAAAAATGTGTAAAGGTTCAGATTTGAGGTGATAATGGCCACTGCACAGAAGAAATGAAATTAAGTGAAAAGCATTAAATCCTTCAACCAGGCCATGTGCTTATTGAGACAATATGCTAACAATGTGGCAGCCAGGCAAATAATTTTACAGGTCAAGAACATTTATTTAAATTATGTAGTGCAGTTTCATTGTTTACCAGAAGAAGCTCTTGTGTTTATCACAATAGTTTGGATTACTTGCAGAAATTTGTATTTCACTGCACAAATCCTGAGATAAATCTAACCAACAACATAAATAAGGTCAGAATAATGTAGAGGTCAATATGCGCAAAGAGCAAGGGAAAATAATGAAAGCTTTCTGCATTCATCTTTACAGACTGACAACATGCTTAGAGTGGAAATAAAGTCAAATGTTCCAGACATTTACAAAAAGGGATTATTGTTGCTTCTGTTAAGTTTTATAAAACTAGAAAGACATTCTGAGATATTTTTACTCCTTACTGGAATTACGCAGAATTATCAAGTCAAATTTCATCTCCTGTTACAAAATGGAACTGGAAATAGAAAAAAAAAACACTCTCAAAAGTGTTTCCAACCATAGAGTGTTGTGCTTAAGTGATTAACCTTAGGAAATCAATGTCAGAAATGGAGGGAAAGTTATGCAAATCACCTGCATGCAGGTACTCCCATCAGGTGGAGTGTTTTGTTTTTTTTTTGTGGCATTTTAATACATCTAATAATGTTTTTGTTTGATAGGAAAGTAAACTGTCTTTCTGCTGTGCTTCAATATGGCAGCAACCTTTTTCTGAAAGCACGTTGTCAAAGAAAATCTAACGCTTACTTGTCTAAAAATGTTAAATGGTTTTGCTCTCCATGACAAAGAAGTTCAGTCCGAATCCTGGCCTTCCAATGAAGAGCTGAAAGTGAAGGAGGCAATCAGAGCTCGTTTATTCTGCTCTAAACATCAACTTTTCTTTTACCTTCCTCACATGCATCATGCTCTATAAAAGACAGGGAAAGTGAGCAAAGAAGACACACAAATGCAAATATATGCTATATATGTTGAATAGATAAGGATTTGAAAAGAAGAACTGGGAAAACATAAAACTAACTGCTCAAAAAACAGTCAGAAATTTTCATATTTTCTTATTCAAGTCAGTTTTTGTTGTGGTGTTGAACCAAATGAAGGCAGGAGGTATTGTGTGTTAAAACATCTAAAAACCAACGTGAACAGAGTGAAATTAAACTATAAGATATACTGAACCATGATAATTATATCTGTGTACCATGAAGAAACACCAAAATAACAAGAAATACAAGCCCAAAAAAGTAATTCAGGGAAAGCAGGAAGAAAATGCTGCTTGGAAGGAGAAATCATCTTTTACCTTTTGTATCTGTGCAGGGATGTGCAGAGCTCTTGTCTATCTACAGCTGTCATTGAATAAGAGGTTGCAAACATGGACACAAATGACTAACAACCACACACACACACACACACACACTCACTCCAAAAGCCAACTGAGAAATTAATAACAATTAACCAAGCATGATTATTTTTGGAGTACCGAGAGAGAACTCACACAATGTTAGTCTGAGCAGAAAGACGCCAGGCCAGCATTTTAACCCAAAACCTCATTACAAGATAACACACTAGCTCCACCGCGCAGTCCACAAGAGAAACCAGAAAACCAAAAAAACACAGAATACCACTGAACGCAGAACCAAAACCAACATATAAAACACAAAAACAAAGCTACCATTTATTATGCCACGATATAAATATTACACAGGGAAAGACGGACTTGTTCCTGAGCAGAAATAATTCATTTCTTTATATTGTATCCAAAAACTATTTCTTTTTCCAGAGGCTGATTTAAAATCCCTTCAGAGAACCATTGACAGAAAACACATCATAGAACAGGAAGATAAAAAACAACAAAAAACATACTCTAATCAACTCAACATAAATATAAGACCAGACAAACACTATAATGCTCTCAAATGATAAGTATTCATAATACTTGTTGTCTGAGATGCAGTGGACAGAATGCTTTCAGTTAAAATAATAGTTGAAAAGAGGCTGAGCAGTAGATTAAGGACGATAGGTAATGCTGTGGTGTGATCAGACACTTTAAGTCAGACTGGCTCATGAACAAACCTAAGATCCTTTCAGAGGTCAAGCAATGAACCACGGAGTAGACACTTTACTGACTTAATCAAGTTCCTATTAGAATCCTCAGCAGGAGCTGAAAGCACCAAAAGCACCATTATCCTTGGCAAGGCGTGTTTCAATATGTGTGAGGTACAAATTTATAATGAGAAATCAGGTCTTTCTCAGTGCCAGCTGCAGAAAATATCCTGTTTACAAACACCTTCTGAAACACTCTATCCTGTCTTTATATATTAAAAATACACAAGATAACATGCATATATATTTTTAAATAAAAACACACATTTCAGACAAATTCTGACTTATCGTATGAAATATGGCAGAGCCATAAGCTTGAGTCTCTTTAATATAGTCAAACTGTTTTTTCTCTTTAAATAGTATCCTTGCTGCAGTTTTTTGTGGATGTAATCAGTTCTCATTCAAGAAGAGAGAGAGGTTTATCAAACATTTTTTTATGGTAGGTATCGTCCACAAAACAGTTGTGAGATGTAGCTCTACATATTTAGTGTGGGGGCAAAGATTTTACAATAAAAGATAATTATTCATGTCAGGTAAACGTTAGTAGGATTAGAAACTGTTGAAAGCAGAACTACACCGAAAACTCAGAAGTAATTATAAAAAATTTTCATTCTCCCTGTTTCAAGTTTATACTGTAATTATTCCAAAAACGATGCAGGATGACATCCTTTGAAAATTATAGCTTTTGGACTAGCAATTCTGGAGTGCTAGTCCACATAGCACTCTCTCTTTCTCACTGTTGTTTTTTCAATGTCACATGCTGTTTTTAAGTTAATTATGTGAAGCACTTTGAAATGCCTTGCTGCTGAAATGTGCTATACAAATAAAATTTGATTGATTTTGATTGGTTGTGGAAACAGAAATCTGAGGGAGCTCCCCATTCAAAAAAATAAAATAAAATTAATGCCAGTGTCTGATCTGATCAAGTTGATACATACGTTCATATCGGTTCCTCTGGAATACAAAATTCTGTTTGTTTCATTGAAACTTAAATTAGCATACACCCAAGTTTAAGGTAAATTCGTGACTTTGTCGTTACTTCAGAACTAACTTGACCTTTATTACTTGCTATTTATTTTTTATACTGTTCAAGCAGCTTATTTCTTGAAACTCTTATTTTAAGAGATTTTTGTATGAAACTACTCTTGTCTTGCTGTTTTGGGTAATTTATATCAGTATTTTATGGTTGCTAATTTACCAGCAAAGAGAATGTTTACCAGATTTGCAATAAAGGCTGATTAAATTGTTTTTGGAACCATGTGGGTGGATGTAAGCATAAAGGCGTGTGTGGATTGATTAAACCATCTGTTGCATTTATGTCTAAAAACCAAATCCAGTAATAAGGGCAATAATACAAGATGCAAACTTTATCTTTTGACTGTTAAAGCGAAACGCTCTTAATCTTAAATTGTAAGAAATTAGGAAAATAAAATATTACATAAAGACAATCAATACAGAAAGAACCGTTTGCAAATATACTGTATGCTGCGGTTATTGATTAGCAGCTCAAACACATCTCTGTGCTTTGATGACATGTGCAGCATTGAAAGGATGGTTATAAAAGACAAAGCAGAAATACATTACAAACAGTTTCTGAGTGCAAACCCTTGTCGCTGTCCAAGGTGCTGCAATTACTGAGAGAGCCTCAGCTCAAGGAAGGAGAAGTGCTCCTCTTCCTCCTGTTGAAACGCTTTAAGTACCTCTCATACTTCACAAAGCTCTTGCTTTCAGGCTGGAAAGTATGCAAGACGTTTTCTCCAAACATTCAGCTTGAAACCTTGGAACAAAAGCCAAACTTAGTCCTTCATTTGACTTTCGTTCCAGCAAATGCATAGATCTTCCCTGAACTGCAACATTAACATGAACTAAAGAGTTTTAGGCTTTTCCATTTAAACTGCCAATAATTTAATATTTAAAACACTTGATAAATATATTATGGCCCATAACTGGAAATTCATAAAAAAATATGCAACAAGAAGAAAGAATAATAAATAGTCTAATTTGAATTTCTATCAGCCGATGTTGTGGCACTAATTTGCACTAATTCTCCACGGCAGTTCCACATTAGACTGGCACTAACCGTTTTATATCTCTCCAGATATGCAAGTTTTGAAGTGCCATTATTTTCATCTTTACAATAGAGAGGCTTTTTAGCCGTCTATTATGCTAAGTTTTTTTCAGTAACAGTAAATTTCACAGTGATCTAAGCTGGAATAAGCAAAGGAAAACGGACAGATGGATGGCCTGTCCAGCTAAATTAACATTTCACTCATAGGTTCAAACAAAACATGTAAATAAAGGTAAATGGATTGAAGTACTTGGGTCTGATGTTTTATGTGAAAGTTGAATAAAATTGCACATACACACATTTAATCCTTCTCATGCCTTCTGGGGGCCCCACTAAAAAGCATGAAAAACAGCATTTCTAATCTCCCAACTGTTGTTGACTTTTATAGCACTTTCATTTATGCTTTGCCTAATATATTTTCATATTTTGTGAATGAAAATACCAACTTAGCATATGCTCTTATTTCAATATTGGCATTGGGATTTAACACAGCATTCACAAAGCTAGATCTACACACGGCACTATCAGTGCTGGAAATGTTGGGACTGAAGTTTTAATAAATTCAGAATATGAGTGCAATACATTATTTGGAATTGCTTGCATTTCTTTAGAGAAATCACCATCAAATTACTTTATTGTATTGCAGCACTGGTAGCCACTACTTCTGCATTTTTTCACACGTTTTTACATTCTTGTTTTTTCTACCCTGTACACATTCAACATCATACACAATCCTCTACGTCAAAGTTCATGTGTATACAGTTCAAAAATATTTCTCCCTCCTTTCTTTTTCTTAACTATACTTTTTTAATAAATAAAAATATATATTTTTTATTAATGAATTCTGTTTGTGTGGGGAAATGTTGCGTGCTCAGTTTGTGGAAATGCTAAAGGGTGATGGGAGCGTACAGGAACCAGCATGACCCAGCAACTTTACCACACAGAATTGACAAATCTCCATCAGATGTTTAATCTTTTATTCTGTAACCTTCTAAATTATTTACTTAAGAATAAACTTCATGTGGCCTATCTAAACATGTTGTTTTCAGTACCCTTATTGTAGAAGAACAACCACAGATAATGCAAGTTTATGAAGATAATCGTGTTTAATTGTGATTTTGCACATTTTCGTTAAACAAATAAAGTCAGCATCTGATCATAGTTTGGTCATATGTACAACTTAGTCACTTTAAGCAATTCAAGACCAATGAAATGATCAGAAGAGTTTATCAAAAAGTGGATGATTCCCAATTTTTTCCTGAAAGAATTGAGCATGCATGGTAAATTAATGACTTAAAGGTTATATATCAGCTTGTCAATGTCTGTACTTTTATTAGGACTCCCAGAGAGATCAAAAGTACTGATCTTATTTATCACATTATGTATTGCTGGAATATGTTTTCCCTCTGGTCTGTAAAGCAGGTGAGTGGTATATTTGCTCTATGTAACTTACAGTAAAATAAGTTTGATCGTTACCTCAAGCAGTGTGTTTTTTATTGGCTTCTGAAGTTCTGCATCCATAAACCTGTACGGTGGTTCAGTGTTATGTCCGTGAATATTTCTCTCTCCCTCTGTTCCCTCTCTGGCTGTTGTTCTTTGTTCTGTGCATCTCCCCCAGAGTCTGAGCCCGTCTACTTCAGTGCTGCATCTCACAATGAGAAGACCAGCAATGATGTTTGCATTTTCCAGATTGTCTGTCCATCCAGTGTAACCCGTCTTAGAGCATTCTTTTCCCCTGTGATAAATACTCGCCTGTAGCCTAACATTTGCCTTCTCTGAAGTGTGCTCGCAATATTTTACTGACTTCCTGGTTTGATCTTCCTCGTAAATACTCCCCTCCTTTAAATGACTTTCTACTGCTCATTTTAATTCAGCTGCATGTCAGAGCTAACCCTCTCATCAATCTGGGCATCATTCTACGTATGTGAAGCTACTCATCACTTTCACATCATCCACATCAAACTCAACACTGAATCTGCCGGCCCTACAGTACACCAATTGATTTTCCCTGCTTCCATCTGGAAGTAAGGCACTCTTCTTTATTTAATAGTATTCAGTATTTACTTCTCTGGTCCTCCTTTCTACTTACCAATCTACCAAATTATCAAAAATCCTTCTCTTCAGATTACATGCAAAGTTTTATGTAGGTTGAAAAAGCTGAAGATTTCCACACAACCAGGCCTCTTTTAGAAACTGCAACAATCTCCCTCTACTGGTTACTGTATGTAATTGCAACTTTAATCATCTTAATTTTCAAGACAATTTTCACTTAATGCACAGTTTGTACACGCATGCAGAACTGCGACTGCACCCAGGGTGGAGAGCATAATGAAGGGACAACCTCTGAAACATTCGTAGGCTTTCATTTACGCAACACAAACCTAATCGATGAGATAATGCATGTTGTGGACTGGCCTCAACAGGTTCATGCATAATTCATGGTGAAGGATGGCATGTTTACTGTTGCATTCATTTAAATTTCATTGCCTGTGATGAGTTTACGATCTAGTGTGTGAATCTTATTAGCAAGGTGTCTGGAAAGGGGCTCTCACTGTTTTACAGCTCGCTATCTTTTTCATGCAGTATTCATGATGTGCTGGTAAAAGTTTGAATTTATTGCTGTGATATTGAGCGGTGGGATCTTTTCAAATAAGCAGCATCTCAACCAGACTTTGCGTTTTGCCATTGCTGATGAAGTCCTTCCTATCAGAAAGCCTTTTGAGGCTTTGGATTAATACGCCGTCTGAAATGCCTCCTCTCAGCAGGTTCAAACTGAAGAGGAAGAGCAGGTTCAGAGTGGCTTTCAGACTCAATAACCATCATTCAGCCTGTGAGAATATTTTCTCCTAGGAAATTAGCTTAATCCAATAAACAGCTCTTATTGACTGGACAAGAACATTATTATCTAGAGAAGGACAGCCGGACCAAGACTACACTGTGATGCTAAAGGTGTTCTAATATACCTGGATGGGCAGAGATGGGTCGGTTTAAAGTCCATCTCTGTTCCCTAATGTTACCAATTAGGATGTAATAGTTTATCAATAGTTCTCCACAACTAAATAATCAATAACCCTAGGGTCAGATAGAGGGCAAAAGCTGTTTTGTGCATTACAAAGCTTTTAATTATTGGTTGTTGTAATATGTTATTAGATGCAGTCTAATAGTGATTACACATCATCATGTGAAATAGTTAGGGCTCTTCCTGATGTTTCCCTGAAGTCCAAGTTTTTAACAGAATTAATTTATTTCAATACTAAACTACATACTCTAAAGTATTTAAATATTTATTGTAATATACACAAACAGGCTGAATTCTTTTCTCATGGTGAAACAAAACATTACAAATTTTAACTTTGTGATTAAGATTATATTTTTTACCAACAAAGTGAACCAGAAAACCTTGAAAAGTTTGTATTTTCTTTTGTCTAGACGTTCTGATTTTGACTTCTTTATGTAACGGTATGCACCTAAAAACCTTCAGGTATGAACTCCATATAAACTTCAACTTTTTCTCACCTTATAATTAAAACCTTGTGGTGCACCGACTGCTTGTCATGGTTGCTTTGAAAAACTATTGAAGAAAAGCAGGCCTTGATTCATTCCTCCCACATAATTAAATATCTCAAAGTAGGCTTTCATTTCTGTGACAAGCAGAGACTTCAAAAAAGTCATGTGTGTAGACATGATGACCAGCCATCAAACCAGAAAAAACATATAAATTAAACACACAATATTGTATAGTTTTAGAAATGAGAAGGTGGTTTCTGCCTTTATATGTTCCTGAAAAATCCTCATCAGTATTTAAGCTCCATGATTTTTCTGGACTCCCAACACAAAATGTTAATGTTTCTCTGAAAAGTAAATGTAAAAGTATATCTAAAAATAAAAATTATATATAAATATAATAATTACTTTTTTAGGCAGTAATTTACTAATAATAGCACACTTTCAACCATTATTTTTTGTTCTTATGATGCATCTTGCTGTCTGACTACAGAACCAGAGAAATCGCCTCGTCAGTGAATCCATAAAGTCAAACAATTTACTAAATATGTACTGCATAAAATGTTAATGAAAGCTGACACAGTTAAGCTAAAATGTATTCCTATTTTCAGATTTTTGAACAAAATGAATCTTCATTACATGAATGAATGAGGTAACCATTTTTAATAAACATGGAAAATTAAGAAGGACGAGCAAAGTCACTTACGTTTAAGAACCTGTTGTCGATACTTACAGAAAACTACTGAAATGGCCATTTCTTATTGTGTTTAAAAAGATTCCTTTTGGTTTTGTAAGAGCCACATGTGGCGCTGGAGACGCCAGAAACCTTTCAAAGATTTGTTAATAGTGAGGAGTGGGACAAAATGTCTCCAGGTTGATGTCTCAAGTGTCTCAAAAAAGTTATTTCAATCAAAGGGCTTAAGAGCAACTATTATGGCTAAGGGTGTTCTAACCCTTTCTGAGTTAAAATACATGTTTTTCTAAAATCCTTTATTTATTGAGTGAACAACTGTGCTGCTTGAGTCACACAGAAGACAACTCAAAATAGGTGCAGGGCTTCCTACGACCCATTCATAATTTGAAATATCAATAAAGGAAAGATAAGAAGAACACTTGATTACCATAACCATAATAAACAATCAGGCAGTTGATGTTCAGGAACATTGATCCTTAATTCCCAGGACTGGATTGCTGAGAGTGGAGCGAGACAACACGCAGGTAAACAACCACTCCCTGGTTATTATGACAGAATCAATCCATGTTTTACTCCAGAGCACTGAACTGCAGCGCAGTAATGTAGCTGTCGAAACCTGTACTCTAAAGATAACATGTCCCTCCATAAACTCTTACACGGTTTTCACATAAGAACGCGTTTCTAAAAAGTTCCCTCAAGCTAATGCTGCACATATGGCGTATCGGAGAAGCTAAAATAGTGATATACAACCAGATAGCAGCTGCAGCAGTAGGATAGTTTATATTTATGGATGGTGAAATACATTTTCATACTTAATTTTTTTTCCCTACATAGATACCTTTTGTTATTTTGATGGTCAGGCTTGCAGCTCTGTGAAAGTTGTCCATGAGAGCTGGAGGCTGTGCTATGTCCCACTGACACAACATCATGTTTTCTTCCATTAAACATAAAGACTTATTTCATAATAATTTTATATGAAACATTTCTGATCAGAAAATGTTATTTTTGTGAGCTACAGAAAAGTTACTCATATTCACTTTCAAAAACCTCACCAAGTTTTCCTGCATAGCTGGACTCCTCAAGAAACCATGGCTGCTTTTCAGTTGTTTTCCATGACTTTAGACTTTAGATTTAGAAGCTCTTATTTCTGACAAAATAAGAGCTTTCTCACAAAAGAAAGCTCTTTTACTTTGTTAAATATGAAAAGTCCAGATTGCTTTGAAAATGTGTAGGTGGCTGTGCCCCTGAAAAATGATAAGGTATGGATTTTAATTTAAAATTTTACAAGAGAAGAAAAAAATGTAAGTTTCAAAAGCAATCAAAGAGGTTTTTAATTAAAAACACCATGTTTCAGACTGGATTATAACTGAAAATCATGCTTTGTTGTTTTGTCCTGCCAAGCTGCAGCAGACATAATTTGGAATAGAGGAGAACCACTGATATTTCATGCCATAAACACAAGGTAGGTGTCTCTGCTGCATATAAATAGCAACATTGCATGCCAGCCATCATTACACAGCAGCGTCATTAAATATTGCCTCAGTCAATCAGACCTCCAGAAAGAGCCTCTGGGAAACATTTGTAATGCCAGAGTGGTTATAAAGTCGAACCTGCAGCTGTCTGGGATCTGATGTTGGGTGCTTTTTATTTGCAGATATTAGTTACATACAGTTATAGACACAGCTAGGTGCTATTTATTTTTGTGCTTTCGAGTACAAGGTGTGTAATTGCAAAAAAAGTTAGTGTAAAAACAGTTTAACCTTGGCAAGTCAAGGACATAGCAATGTTTTTTTAATTTTCTTTTTGTTTTTTTGATAATAAAAGCTTTGCAGCATTGCTGACACTTTCTGTTCAGCACCATCTTTCTCAGTTGTAGAGTCCTTTTGACAAGACACTTCACCTGCTGGGGGTGGTAGGATGGACCGGTGGTGCCAATTGTATGGTAGTCTTTCTTCTGAGTGAATATATTGTATAAAACATTTTGGAGTCCTGTGGACTAAAGAGCCCCTTGTTCTACGCTTTGCTTCGTATAGTGTCTTTACTCACGGCTATTGAGAAACAATTGCTTGTTAGAAGAATGGACTCCGATTTAAACGATTGGTTCTGATTTTACCCAATCTCTAATGTTTAGCTGTGATGTATGTAATGCACCAACTTGATAGCGAAGGAAGCTACGCTATGAAGCTTACCGTAAAGTGTGTGCATTGTAAATAACCATCCCCCACTGCCAAGAGAGAAATCCTGAGCCAAATGAGATGCTTGTTAACGAAAGACAAGAATCAAGCAGAATTTGCAAAGACATTTTGGAAAAAAAAGTCTCTTGTTCACAGATTTTATCAAAAATATCTGAAGTGAAATGCATCCTGGTAAGCTACAATGCAGAAGCACAATGCTAGGTGACACGCTATTGGCTGGGGTTTGCAAAGCAGCCAGTTTAGAAGCAACATTTATTTTCCTTGGCACTCATTGGCTGCAGCCCAAAGAGTGGAGAGCAGAGTTGTCTGATAAAAAATGTGGATATTAGCTTCTGCTTTAGTGCAATTAGTGTTGGTGTAATTTAAGGCATATTTGGTGTCTGTAAACTTTAGACTAAAGGAGATTAAGGATAGCAGTGATCCCAAATCACCAGAAATACTCAGAAATATTCATCAATAGTCCTGTTCCATTTTTGTGTTTCTGGTGATATTTGCATCAAATATCTGCTGGGGCTTTAAAAATGTCGAACACTAAAATTTTTATTTATTAAATTAAGGAAGGAAAGATGGAGAGACCTAAGGGAGCAAAAAAAGGACAGACACAGGAGAAAGGACTCAAGGAAGAAAAGAAAGATTGTGTCCCATACACTTCTTTTTCCTCACTTATCCAGAAAGTATTGCAATAAATTCTATATACTTTTTTTTATCCTGAATTAAAAAATACTTGACTACAATATTTGACTGTTGGTGGCCATTTCTGCTAATTTGCAAAAGGTTTCTGACTAAATTGAGAGCACTGCTCTTTCCAATCCCACACAAACTGACAGCAAAACTCTGTTCCAGGAAAGATTTTATAAAACGTAATTCCTCCCTCAATAACATTTCCCGCTTAAAGGGATTTGGGGGAGTTTTATTTCCTCTGATTTTCTGTATGAGTTACATACAGACTCCTGTAGAGAATAAACTCTCTTTATAAAGAAAACTCGGCGTTGTTGGAGCCGCTGTACTGCAATCTCCAGAAATATCTCAGTTTGAGCACTGCGCCTCTGTTGAGAGAAATTTTGTGATTGCATTTCACTCTCCAATGAATTGGACATTTTGCTTCACTATTACTCAGACTGTGGCAAATGGAGGTGAAGACATCAGCATGCAACACCTGTAAGACCTGAGCTTGGTTTATGTATTCTGCGATGGGATGCTGCAATAATCGGACCTAATGGAAACAGATGCGGTATTCCATGGGACATGGCATCTCCAGCAAGGCATGCTGACTGCCTGGTGTTCGCCTCAAAAAGTCCTTGTGCTTCTTTTTATTTCCAAATCTCTCATGGGAAGATTATGGCAGCATTATTTATGACAATTATTCTTTATATTGAAATAATAAAATACAAATAAAACGGTATCCTTACTGTAGGTACAAACAAATCCACATAGTCTTCATGGAGGTTTTTTTTGTGTGCTCTGAACATGCAAGGCTACAGACAGAAGAGACAAATTGCCTTTCTTGATAGCACAGACATTGCAGCACACAAAATTACCTCTGAAAGGCCATGGGAGAGGGAAAACAATTTCCTGACAAGTGCAAAAAAATAAAGTGAAACTCAAGAGGCAAAGACTATTACTATGCAGAGCCAGTATGTTGTCTAGGAAACTAATTGGAAGTCATTTTACACTCAGCCCTAATAAAGCTAATGGAAGAAGAGGTATCATATCATACTCTGGCAAATTTCTCTCCTTATTAGCTTAAATCTCTGGCAGCAGTATATGTCTTTTGTTGCCTATTTGCAAGACTTTGCTGTCAGCAAATGTGCTTGCAAAGCTGCAGTAGGAATTCAGGACTGAGGAGAAATTCGCAACAAAGCAACAACGGCGCAAAGTGATGACATCCCAGCTCTGTCACAAACCGCTAAAAAAAGAGGCAGGAACGACAAGACGGAATCCATTATCCCCTCCTCTCCACTCCAAATGAGGCATTGGCGAGCACTCAGAGCTCCCCTCAATGCCTTGTGAAGACATCTCACAATCAATGGGCTTTAATCACATCCATTTCCCCTCCTTTTTTCCCACTTTCATAGAAAAGAAGACGAAGAAAAAAACTTCCAAGCTCGATCAGAGCTAATAACGCTGAAATGGAGCAAGATGTTCATCCGGGTGGGTGGAAGGCATTAGTGGAAGGAAAGGGTCAAAAGTTCACAGTGCCACCGCTATCTATGCTAGCATTATTAGAAGAAGATAGTGAGAAGCTGACCATTCATTTGTAGCTGTGCTCCAGGCAAGCCGGTGAATGCCGGACAGCATGCATGCACTATACAGGTCGGTTTTCAAACCTATTTAAATAAACAGTTCCTAAAGTAACTAAGGAGAGTGGAAACTGCAGTACTAACAGCTGTGGTGATGCCTTTTCATGTTAAAACCAGACCCTGCTACAGTGAGAGAAGAAAGGGGGAACATTGGGGATGACGCCATGATCGCAACAGGATTGTGCAGAAGTTATTTTTGCACATTGATGAGCTACATTCTGTTCAGTTAGGACAACTTCACAGACACCCTGTATCTGTTGGATGTGTGCTTATGTGTCACAGTGCAAACTGAACTTTGACCAGTGCATATGGCTCTCCGCTCCATGGTGCTTCACTTGTCGCACTGTCGAACGTCTAACAAATCAATCGGTTTTAGAGCACAGCACCAATTATTCTGCTTTTTAGGTGAAAGTTGTTATGCTCGATTCTAATCTAAGGGAAAATTAGAAAAAAGAAAGTTCTTAAGTTGCTGTTTAACTTCCCTACAATTGTTGCTCAACAGTTTAAGTTTACTTGGCGGTAGGTAGGTGCCTAAAAAATATTCAATTGATGACTATATTTTAGGGTAAAAATACTTTTTATTCATTGTAATAGGGACAGATCAGAGATTTTCAAAAAAACAGCCTTGAACAAAACATGATTCAAGAAAAATCTGGTATTCTGCAACATTACAAAACAAATAAATTCTGTTTTTCTGCATGAACAAAACAATTCAAATTCAATGACGTATGTATAAGTTTTTTTTCTAAACTTCCTTTACTTACTGAATTTTATTTCATGCTATTGAAGTAAGTTTGCGAAACTGTCAAGATTTTGTTGAGGTAAAGTGTTCTTATTAAAACAAGACAACTACAGGCTGCTGGTGTTTACAACCAACCACATTATATTATTAGTGGTCCACCAGATTTCTCATCTAGCCTTTGGCAAACAAGTTAAGCAATGTACCTGTCAAACATGTGAGCACATCAACATTTACCTGCCCACATTCATGAAGCTCAGGAGACGGAGAAGACATGTTTTCTGTTCTTTAAAGGTTGCGGTGATAAAATAAAGGACCGCTTGAAGGGGACATAAATTGTTTGTATGCACCGTCCTCTATATGCTTGCCTGGCTCTCACAAGGCAAGACATAATTTGTCTTTTCAAGGTAGGAACCTCTCTTTAGGTGACGGAGCACCTTGAGGAGTCCTGTGAATGCAGAAATTGTGTGATAAACTTGTTATATACAGTTGCTTCCAGTTGATTTCTGCAAAGAATACTGTTGTTGTTGTTGTTGCTCCTATTTAATTAACGCCTTCTCAAAATTATATGCAGGATGGTGTTTCAGTATGGACAGCTAAGTGGGGATTTATGCTTGTTTGTTTTTATTATTTTCATTACTGACACAGCAACTGAACAACTAAGTATATGAGAGGGTTGCTAAGAACCGTGAGACTCCTGAAATGACCAGATTGAAATAGTGTTTATTTTCATAAAAAAGTTTCACTTTTATATTGTCAACAAAAATGTTTTCCTTGAATTTTAACAGTCATTTCTAGGTATTTTTTGTCAACTGTGTTTGCAGGGAGTAAATGTTACCAGGAGTCAATATTTTCATATGCCAGGATCAGTAATTGCTCTACTGTTGGTAAGTGATGATCAGCTGAATCAGGACTCGGTGTTCTCATTGGAAGGTTTGGTTTGATAATGCGGCCATCTTTAAAACCATGAAGAGAAGGCTTTTCAGACGCCTTCTCAGCTAAAACTGATCAGCAAACAGGAGCTTAAAATGATACCATCATCATTAGCCAATTCTCTTTGAGTTAACAAAAAGCTGCGGGGAAATAAAACAGGAAATTTAATGTGCACAATGCCAACCTCAAACATACTGAAACATTTTTCACAACATAACAGTTATTGTTAAAGCTCCTCCAACTGAAGTTGAAATCAGTTCTTTTAAGTTTGTTTCTTTGTTTTGTTTTGAAAAAGTGGAGGATCAAACTGGAAGCAGAGCAGTTTTTGGGGCAAATCCAGCAAAAATTTCTTAAAATACTTCTTATTCTCATCAGCGGCTCCCTTGGCAGTTTCCAAAATGGATTATTTAACTCTGATGCACACTTTGTTGCACAACATCAAAAGACAAAAAACAAATACTTTATGAGCGTATGAAGAATTTATTCATTGACCTGAATTTGAAATGAGCAGAAGCTTCTTGACAACTTTATGTTTGAAATGATCACAACATTGTGATGGGATTAGATCAGCTAGAAGAAGATGGAGTTTACTTTCGAAAAAAAAAATGGGAACAGGCCTAAAAAACAGAAGTCGTACAATGTTGGGTGTTTAAAACCAAATTAGCGTTAACCCCCAGATGGAAAATGTAGTACTGGCAGGAGATTGATCTTTCCACAGATTGTCTCATATTACACTGTCACAACATAGTTACAATTTTAACAAATACGTAAGAGAAACAATTTTTAACTGCTGCTACTTTACTCTATCAATTTAACTTCAGGATTCCAGATGAAAAAACGTAAATATATTCCAGAAAGTTCCTGCTGGAGTATGAAAATCCAATAGCTACATTCACCAGACGACAAGGTGAAAACAATTCTGGCCACAGTTACCAAATGACTCAGTGTGGCTTCGGCTCGCCTCCGTAACCTCAGGTCAAATATCAACACTCAGATGAGGATCTCGCATTCTAAATGAATTCCTCTCCCACTGCAGACCTGCAGGAGGTTGATAAACTGGGCGAACAGGAACTTGCATGCGCACACAAATGCTCAAAGAACTCCCAAGGACCAACATGGCATCAATTTAATTCTGCCCACCGGAGGCAAATCAAAATCTGCCTGGGTCCAACTCGTTTTCCAGCAGATAATACGGGGGGAGATGCAGCTCTCCTTCCTGCAGCCGTGTATCACTGTGCTAACGTGCAGTGCACCGAATGCTCAAAACAGGAGGAAAGAGATGAAAGAGGGAGTTAGCTACTGGAGCTGGAGTCGGTGGGAGACTTTGAGGAGGATTTTTCTATTGATGCCCCTGGTGACTTTTTACAGCACACAAGCAACAGCCGGCTAAGAGTAACAGCTCCTGTGAGGCTTACCAACACACCTGAAACCACAGCTAAGGCTTTGTAATGACTTCTCATCACTGAGGACCGGAGAAATCCCTTCTTTTGTTTTGCACATGGCAAGTGTCAGCTGGAGTTTTACACACTCGGGTGAACAGATAGTGTGCGAGAGAAAAATAGATTCATCACCAGAGGACTGCCTACATGCTTAACTGCTCCTCCCGTCTCCCCTGCTTACTCAGCATATTGATTCTAGCAGCATATACACCTACCTGAAGTAAACGTGTGGGTGTTATACACTCCCAGAGAGCAAGAGACGGCTCATTTAAAAGGCATGGATTTGGACAGGAGTGTCAGTGCTGCAGTTTATTAAGTGTGAACATAATAAGACAGCAGAATTGGTCAAGTTGGACAACTCTGGGTAAACCTTATCTTACCATCGGCTCATAAGCTTTTTGGTAAAGATACAGATAATTTTGCAACTGAGCCTCAGTAATAGCATTATGTAGTTTCATGGTTCCTTCATGTAACTTTTAGTATTTAACTGCTTCTGCTGTTTAAAAGCATTTTTATTACTTTCTTCAAATTCTTAAGTTTATATCCACTAAAATTCCTGTTTGAGTTATTTTTAAAGGCCTGTATGAAAAAGTCATGGCATTATACTCCCTAAAAAGGTTAATTCACAACATTTGAGAAGAATAGATGCACCTTTGAAGGCCACACCTTAAAGTGGCAGTATTATATATTTTCCAGGAATAGTGCCGATTTATAGCACAATCAAGTAATTATGATCATTCCAGTTGTTATAAAAATGTTATTCAAATCAAATATGACTCAAAAGAAATTTGACTTTGTAATTTAATGCATTCTTTAAGAAACTCTTGCTCTTTCTGAAACTCTGCCTTCAGGAAATTGTCACAACATGGCTCCTCTATTAAACCTTTTACAACGTTTTCACCAGAATTTCATGGAGAAGCAGCTTGTATAATGAGCTCAGCAGACGCACAGTTCCACCAGGTGTTTGCTAATTGCTGGCAACTAGTCTGAAGGAGCTGAGTAAGATAATCATTTCTTGGCACAAAAAGGTAATTGTTTCTATATTACAAAACATTTAAAGAATAACAACAATTCAATATTTAAACATCAAAATATTTTGCTCAAAATTGGAAATAAACATTGAGTCTGAAATGAGATCATATTGTGTCTCCACTATGTCACAGCTCCTAATGCTAAATCTATTGAAACGTGTTGCCTAAAATGACTAAAAACAACATCCAGGCCCCAACATACGTCACATTATTCGTATCAGTGAATTTTACTGTGCCCTTAACCAAGGGTGAGGCAAGTGATGCAATAAAGAAAGCAGACAGGCATCACATTGACTATCAGCTCATTTCATATCATCACCAAAGACTGAGCAATCACACCTCGCGGCTTCCAGACAGCGAGCCTTTTCACGTGAGCCTCGCATTTTGTGTGGTGTGGAAAATAATTGCCCTTCTTGCCAGGCGGCAGCGTCATTAAGTCAGAGGAAAAGTGAGACATGCCATCCGGTTAAAATGATAGGACACACAGGAAGGAAATGGCAGGCTGTTCAGCTGGCAAAGACCTGCGCTGAATGCCAAACATTTCAGCTGTTTACCAAGTGGAGAGATGGCTGAGAGAGGCTGTATGACTGGACAGGAGCTGTGAGCTGACTGGGTCACATTGATTATATGGAGACGCTGTCAAGTCCACGTGATGTCCAATAAAATATTCTCTCTCTACTGAGCTAGAAGGATATATTCAAATGCTTGTCCTTTACACAAAAAATGAGCTTTTCTAGATGCTATGTAATATTTGAGGACAGGAAAAGGATCATCAGACCAAAGAACCTGTTTGGTCTTCACTTTTTCCTCATTTTGTTATTCTAATTACAAACTGTATTAAATTAATCCCTTTCCCACAAATTCTACACACAAAAATCCTAATATGACAATGAGGAAATAATGCTTTTGAGATTTTTGCAAATTAAAAACAAATATCAATTTTTCATATAAAAAATAGAAAACCAAGAAATCTGCAATAAAGCTCAAAATTGAGCTGTTTCTACTTCTAATTCTTTAACAGTTTCAATAGTTTAAATTGAGCCCACCTGTGGTAAATTTAGTTGATTGTAAAAACAGTCCTCCGTTACATAGCCAAGGTTTGTGATGAGTTTAGTTTGACATTCTGACCCCACCACACAACAGTAGTTTATCACTCGCATGTGTGATAAATTTAATTAAGCTGTCCAATGATTATAAGACTAACTGTAGAGGATTTAGAATTACGTCTTCAGTGTTTCACCTGTCACCTCCGTACATCCAGAACAGTTTATTGATGATAAAGTGATCAACTGAACACGTTCCTGAGATTAATTTATCAATTATTTTAACAAAACTAAGCTTACCTTATAATGAGGTCAGTCAACAGCTACGTTTGCACTTTGCTAAACTTTGTCAATATTCTGCAAACGTCAAAAAAGGGAAACAATTAAAATCACATAGGAATAAGCGTGTTCCTGCAACATTAAAAATATGCTGCGCCATGATCCTCCAACTTCCTGTCTTCTTCGTGGTTTGCGCCAGTGGCAACATCCGGATGTTGGTCATGTGATTTGTGCGATGCTGATAAAGCGTTGCAGTTTTGATAAGTCCAAAAAACCACCTCATCCTAGTGCCAAAACGAGTTTTTTTTTAAATGGTGTGTTTCTTAATCAAATTTATTTTCAAAATGTCAATTTACTTAGTTATATAATTGAAACACATCTCCAACCATTAAACAGTAACTAAAACTGCTTAAGGCGTGTCGTTTAGTCTTGGCACAAAATACTTCACTTCAAGAATTACACCATCATTAAATCAGAGACCCTTCTTAAAATTATTAAAAAGCTAAATTATTTTAATAAAACAAAAATAAGTGAATCACCTGAAATCCACATGCCAACACAGCTGAGTTATTCCAGACTGTTTACATACAGAGAATGTGACATGAAATGACAAAATATATTTTTACAAGAGACAAAACAGGTTCAGTATAAGTGGCAATCCATCCATCATCTTCTCCTTATCTGGTGTTGGGTCGAGGAGGCAGCAGCCTAAGCAGAGGCCCAGATTTCCTTCTTCTCATCCACTTGGAAATGTAACTAGTTACTTATACTGTAGGCATCTGTACAACAAGCAGTTTTTGTTTACCATTCCAACAGGGATATTCTTGAAAACGACTAGTTCAGGTGGGCGGGTCATACCCAACAAGCAATAATTCTTCACAACCTTCTCTGTTAAAATTGACACAGCAGATTCAGTTGGCAAACAGTTGCTCATTTTGGAAAATGTGTTTTAACTATTTAGTATTAAAAGCAAAGATAAAGTCAAACTGGTTCCAAAAACATGGTACATAGTCACAAAAATACTGGAAACCAGTAAGCGCCTTAAAAGACAAAAACAAGAGCTCTGAAACTCTGCATTCATGTTTTATTAAGAAAATTGGGGTAGTGTGTATGAAAATATTAGGTACAAATAAAAGCCACATGGTAAAACTGAAAATGCACCAACAAGGGAGAGAGTGGATGATTGAGTGAGTTGGTGGTTAAACGGCAGGACAGATAAATGAACAGATGGGGTTGGGTGGGGCGGAGCCGGGGAACATTTCACGCAGCAGACCGTCGACGGATGACAAATGTTCCTCTCTGCAGCTGTCCTAGGTAGATCCTCATCTTTGTACTGTCGCTCGTCTTCCTCACCCAAATCTGGACAGCAAACACAGAAGGAGAGGAAGACCTGTCATTTATCAATGTCATGAAAGGATGTAGTGAATATCTGCACATCATGTTTTGTTCAGGCATACAACTACAAATAAGTTACATTTCCTAGTCTTAGTGTTACAGTGCTGGTTAGTGGTCAAGGTAAAGCAGGACTAAACCACGGTCCAGTTGGGTTTTACATCATATAATAAAATAAAAATAGTCTGGTCTCGATTCAAGAATCAACCTCAAGATTACAAAAACTTGATTTCAAGAATCAACCTCAAGATTACAAAAACTGAAAATTGTATTAGTTCCTAAATATATCACAACGCTAAAATAAAAATTATTTGTTCACTTTTGTTGCTTCCCTAGAATTGAAGAGAAAAGATATTGGCCGGATGCTGATCATCAAATGCCACAGTTTTATCAATCATCTCTGAGAGAAACCACAACTGTAAAAGCATCTGATTTAGCTGTGTCTTGGTATGTAGAATACAGCTGTGGGTTTAAAAAAGAAGACCTCAGAAAAGGTAGTTGCCAATCCTCCCAGGAGAGGAGGATCTGGCAAATCCTTCTCAAGGTCAGAGTGCACGGTTCAGAGAAATTGCCAAAGAAGAAGAAGGTTAGCATGTTCAATGTTAACGCTTATGTTAATAATAAAGACTCAACAAGCTTGACTTAAAAAGCCAGTTCTTTTCAAGTAGGATTTGATAGCCTGACATTAATTTGCAAATACAGAGGAGAAACCATAATAAAGTATCTTGACTGTAAGACACAGAGCGACACAGCAAGCACTGTGTTGGAGGGGTGATGATTTCAATTACAAAATAATTTAATGATCCCAATTGGAAATTAAATGTTGTTGTAACTCATTAAGTGAAGATTCTTCAAAAGAAAAGCAAAGTAGAATGGCCAGAGCAAGAGGAGAGACTGATGCTGCTAAAGGTGCTTCAACAAGCTGAGTCATGGTGAGCAAACAAAGCCTTTCCTTTCTGGATTCATCTTAGTCATTTCTGGTGGGTATTTGTATTCACTTGACATTAGCCTGAAATCATTTTCATAGTATATGAACTACATTAATTTACTATGTTACTTTATGTAAAAATCATACAAATTGATATAGGTATAATGTAGGTGATGATGAATAAAATGCATAAACTTAGGCTCATTTCTAATTTTATGAACTTATTGGAAAGTACATTTTTTGGAGCAAATTGTCTTCACACACAAAAAATACTTTTAGTAAACACATAACACAACAGTGGAGCAGAGTTGCTTTTTAACTACCGACACCTGCAAGTTTAAAGGATGCAACCAATTCAGCTAATCAGCCAAGAAATTAAGTAAATTACAATCCAACCACCGTCGACAACGCTTTACATCTCAGCTATAAAGGCTGCCCTAGATTTGAAATTTTCCTTGTTCATTTAAAACCCATAGCTTCAGTTAGTCATAAAGAACAGAGCATTTCATCAGCTGTTAAAGACAAAGGAGCTGCCAAATGACAAGATTAGAAATCTGCATTAGCATTTGACCTAAATTACAACTGAACCACGGAGTGAGCAGGGCTAATCACGTAGATCGCACTGACTGGTACACTAAAGTCGATTAGTCATTCTTGTACTAAAAAAGGTTTTAATGATCACAAAGCAAATGTAACTTAAAAAATTAAGTGTAGTAATAACATGAATAAATTAAACTTACCTCATTGGTCCCAACTGAGCTGATGACACAGCTAATCTTTGTGTTATCCTTTGATTCCAGGTAAATGGCTTGACTCTTATGGTACCTGTCCCAGTACAAAAAAAAAACAAAAAAAACATCAATTTGACTCAGTCGTAGTCAAGGAAGGAGACAGCAAAAAGTTGCAAAAGTAGTTTCATCAACCTAAACAAACCACATTTATCCTGAGAAAGCACCAAATAAATAACTGGATTAAAACATCCAAACAAAAAGTCTGGATATTTTTCCAAAAGGCTCCAAACTGTCAACGGACAAAGCGGAGCAAGAGAAACAGATTGGTGCTGAAAATATTTGATCATTAAGAGCCTACTGAAGAATAATGATGCATGCATCTCCCTGTGGCGCTTTGAGACAGCTTTCTGTCGTCGACGTCTTCTTCAGCCGCGAATAAATGAGACTTCGCCTTCAAAGGGATACAGCTCGCACCTCACAACTTGCTCCTCTCAACTTTCCGTGGCTACGGCAGCAGCTAATAGGGCAGAATTCTATTATCTTCTTCGCCTTTGAAAGGAATAGATGTTCTGACATTTCTGATTCAGACCTCCACTCTCAAACAGAAGGGTGTCAGGGCTGAGTCTGGCCAAGGATCCTTATTATCTTTGCATATAAATCAAAGGAGAGTGCAACACTGGTTGCTATGCAGACACATTACCCAAGAGGAGGTTTTCATGTTTATGTTTGATTCAAGCATTGGTATACATTCAGTAAAAACTGATGCAGTTTTCAGTAGGTGCGTTGAAGACCAAACACGTAGCAATGGGGCCATCTAGTGGTGGCAGATGTAACACGGGAGCAACTTAAATTACATCCTAGCAAACAAAGAGTCATGCTTTCTCTGATGACAGAGATAAAATCTCACCATCTTTTATCATAGTAAAGTTTCCCTTCCTCAATGCGGGCCTCGTAACGCTGGGAGGGGTTCTCCATGGGAGCGGAGGGGACGTGCTCAGGAGACGAAGGAGACACTGGACATGGTGACACAACCAGAAACATTACAAACACGCAGAAAAATCAGTTATATAAACAGCAGGTTTGTGTATCTGGTTTTGTTGAGGGGCCTCAGTTTCTTAACTGGATGTGAAGCCAGTTAAGAAAAGCCATAACAATTTCTCTTTTTGATTGTTCCAAATTGAATAAATTTTAGTCAGGCCAACAATGAAATTGATTTAATCAAGAGTATGCTTTGCTTGACCCTTAATATGCTATTATGGGAATAAAAATCCTCATTTTGTACCAAGGTCTTGCACATTCACTCCTTCCATTTCATATGTTGGAATACATAAAACCCAACCAGGTAGAAAGCCTCTCCTTTTCCCCCCAGACATTGCCAGTATTTGCTGCATAATGAAGGTTTTTCCAGTTGGGTTTACAGTTGACACCCAAAATAAGCCATTATTGACATGGAGGGACATGATTTGTAATCCATATTAATCATTGAAATTCAAATGTGGCTGAACTAAAACAATTCTGCAATTGATAATAAAACAACATTTAAAAACTTAATTTTGTCTTTATTCGGGTTTAACTTGTTTGAATTTAAAAAAATGTTTGATAAAAAGAAATGGACATGGGACAAGAAAGGAAAATCAGAAGAAATCTAGATGGAAAATGTTTTGCCCTACAATGAATATCAAGCGTTTCCCTTAAAATAAAGCTTTTAAAAATAATATTAGCCATTGAAGATGAGTTCTGACGTACCTGGTCGTTTCGGTGACTTTAGCTGTAAACCAAAAAAAGAAGTGATGAAATTATTTGAAATCAATTTTGCGAACACATAAAATTTATGTTAGAACTTCTGCGAAAACAGAAGGACAAACCTTATTAAGGGTTCTTAGGTCTTCCATTATCTGATCATCTGTTAATAAATAATTTAGCTGAGGTTTGAAGAGTCAAGGTCGACACGTCTTGCATTTTAATACATGGACCTATATTCTTATGTAGCTAATTGTACAGAGTTGATGGGAAGGATATCTGGTGCTGGTTTCCTTCGCTTGTCAGGGATTGGGACTGGATCATTGGGCCGCCTCCTCAGCTTCCTCGTCATAATGGGTTTCACCTCCATCGAGTCTGTTAATGACAGAAAACAGGATAATAATATTATCATTATACATTTTCAACCATAACTTGTTCTAAACTATGCCAGCTCTGATTGCATTCATCTGACTTCCTTAATGCTCTTTAGAGATTTGAGTTCCTATCATAGTAATGTATTCTGGATTATATGGAACCATCTCATCTAAGTCAATATGTCATGAAACGGGATAAAAAATGCTGAATGTGATGCTATCAGAAACTCATCTATCCTGCTGCTGCTGTACTCTGAGGTAACCAGTGGTATTCTAACGTACAAGCTGTCAAGTTCCATCGAAATGGTCGAAGTGAAGAAAAGTGAAATACACCGTCTGCAAAACCAAATTACAAGCTGCAATGTCAAGACCAGGAAAAGGAACATCAAAAGTCAGATTAGCAGAGGTGCAGAAGAAAAAGAAAACTGCTGTCAGTTTCTGAAAATTACTTTCTTCAAGCAGTATTAACAATTACCTAGCATCTTATTTTTTTTTTTTTACAGTAAAATGATTTTAATGTACAAAAAAGATCACTTCTTGTTTCAATTACTGGAAAATCCTAACAAATTAGTTTAAAAACAATCAGTTCTTCTAGCTGTCTTTTCATTTAGCACAGAAGATTGAAGTTTTAATGCAAGAAAAATGCTGACATTGAAAAGTATTTGAGAGAACTGTAAGCAAACAGAAATCTGGATTTTCCATGTTTGTTACTTTTGCCTGACAACTGGATATTATAGTCCAAACTCACTCAAAATATTCATTTTATTTACCGGTATTTCAATCCTTAATTAACAAACGTATTCATGTTTCCTTACCACCTGTTAGCTCCATTGTTAACTTCTCATTCTCAATCATCTTTTTCTTTTCCTCCAGCTCTGCGATTAGGTTTTCTTTCAGTTCAACTTTTTTATCATCAAACTCCTTCACCGCTGCCTTCTTTTCTTTTATGTAGTTCCTCTCCACCTGTTCTGTCTGCAGAAATTAAGCAGACAGTAACCACGCCTGCCTTTTAACTGAAGGGAAAAATAAAAATACAGAACCTTTTTTTTTTCCATCAAATCTACTTACCTCAAGGTGAAGAAACAACTCTATAAAGAAAAAAAGAAAAAAAAGATCACACTTAATTTCAATCTACAGTATGTGATCAAGCTCAAAGCTCTATGGATCGACATAGTTAGTTTTCTTGTTGTGAAATATTAATCACGTTTCCATCAAAGAAAATAATAGAATATTTTGGATCAAAAGCAATTCATGAACTAAAAACTACTGAGAACCAAAATGAATTTATGTTGCTGTAGGATGCCGATTGCATCAACCTGCCGCCTCTGATGGAGTAGATCAGCTGATCTGGATTCTTCTGGGATAGGTCACACATTTTTTATATTTTATATTGCATATTTACTGTCATGTGAAAAGTTCTCCACATGTGAACTATTACTGACAATAATAATTTCCTGATGAACTAGATTCTCCAGGCAGGAGATATAATGTTCTTGTCTAACAGCAAGATCATAAAAATGCTAAATCACATCTGAGCTAGAATGCATTCTACATGACCAATTAATAAACTTAGATTGCTGTGACTGGAAAACATTTTTCACACCTTTTAAGAGAAAAACTCATCCTACATTACTTCAACATGATCTGGTTCATCTCCTGGTGGACATTCAGATAAAACACCCACTAAAGTACAGATTACTCCAAAACGTAACCCGCTCTGAATATGGATGCATCAACATCAAAACGTGTCGTGCTCTTGCCTGCATTTCTTAGTCTCTCTTTGTACTGCTGGTCCAACTTCTTCATCCTTTTCTGATATTCCTGCAGAGTACCTGCAAGGACGAAAAATAAATCACAACTCTGTCTTTCTGTGTTATCCCTCATCTTACTGGCTGTTTTAATTCATTCTGAGGAAGACTGAACCTTGGACTTTTGTAGCTTTGAAAGAACAAACTCTACATTTCAAAAAGCAACAAAAACAGCACAACACATTCAACAATAGTTTCAGTCTGAACTCAAAGGACTCTGTGGGAGCAGCTGGTGTGGCTACACAACTGCAAACAGCACAGTCAGCAGCTCAGACACAGTAAGCATTCATAAACAAAAGGCAGACTAGATTATTATTTCTCATATTTAGCTGTTTGTTTCTTTTTCAGTTTTTGACCAAGAAGGCGTACTTATTTGAAGCTTTCTTTTGGTCAACATTGTGTCTAGGTTATTGTAATTATCATGTAACTAAATGTAGATAAAATGCACTCGTTTTCTGACATTCACTGAAAATAAAAACTTTATTTGCTACCTTCCTGCAGCTGCTGCAGCTGTCTTTTTAATGAGGCCAGCTTATCCTGGTACATTCTGCAAAGAAATGAATGACACAGATCATAATCAGAAACCTTTAACCTAAATTTATAGCAAGAAAGGATAATTCTCTTACTGTTCCTTGATTTCCACATAGTCCTCCTCATCATGTTTGGCAAGATCTGTCTCACTTGCATCTTCTGTGTCTGGAAGCAAGAATGACAGGAACTGAATTAAAATACTGAACTCTAAATTAAACTAACACACATATTTCAGGAGTTTTGTCAGCATGTTCGCTATGATTATCTCAGGCAGATTAAAGAACGTGCGTGACTCTAGTGAGGTAATGGTGAACATCCTTTCTTAGGATGCCCTCGGATGTGTTTGAATGGGAGATCACGTCCACATTTGTGAAACAACACGAGAAAAAGTTCGGCTAATGTGAATGTGGATAAAACCAGAAGTGCATTTCAGTGAGATTAATCAACCGACATTATCAATAACATTCCATGTCATTTCAAACTTTTAGCATTTGCCGCATCGGATGATTATCAGCTCATTTCAGTGGTGGTGCTGTCAGTCCACCGGTAAAAAAAAAAAAAAGACGCTAACGCTTTTCACCGATGCTAAACGTCGTGTCAAACTCAGAAGCAAAGTTTACAGACAAGAGACGAACTGAATCGGTTAGTTTTTATCTCAAAAGACAGAGAGAAAAGAAAGAAAAAAGGCCAAGTTAAGCTGACACAGCAAGTTTCATTTTCAGTTAGCATTTGTGTGCTAGCTGAAGTTAGCTCCGTCTGCTGTTAGAAGAGTAACCCGGCTGTAGCTCACAAGGACATCAGAAACACGCCAGAAGGAGCAAAACTACATAAAATAAACCAAGCTGTTCGTCTGGAAGTCAGTGTCAGAAGACTAGCGAACCTTGTAGTGTTGTCATCGCCTCGTTTTGTTTCTTGCCTTGCTTTAATAGAGATTCACCGCAATCCGTCTGGTCTGAGTGAGGAGTGTGAAAAGGGCACAGCAGTGGACACAGCAGGCAGGGCCAACCTGTCAGCGCTCACAGCTAACGTCACCGAGCTCAGTGGCTGCCTAATTATCAGTGCTTATCATGAGCAAAAACTACTGGGGAGGGGAAAAATAAATGATCACTAATATGGCAATGAATGAAAAAAGTTATCCCGTAATATTCCCCATCTTGAATACTGCTTCTTATTACATATATTGATAAATAAGTTTCATACGGGGTGATACAGTAGTTACAACGCATTAACAAATGGTATGTTAGAATGCCCTAAAGTTATTTTTTTTTATTTTCCTATGAATACATTAAAGATACACTAATCGTTCAGCACGAAATCGGAAAGTATTTTTTTCATTAATATGCTCTGAATGCTGTACAATAGCTTTATCATATTGATTAAATGCAACAAAACTAGCAACTCCCAACATTTTCAGTTCATAAACCAACAGCATCTAATTCCACCTACACACTTTTATGAGTTAAACAAAAATCAGCTACTGGTTCAGGACACATGCCTCTATAAAAACGTTGCAGTACATTTTCTCTCATTTGTCCTCCTATGTACTACAGCTCTTTAGGGAGTAAAAAAAAAACAACAAAATCCATCAGAATCAGCAACTCGAGACCTCAAAATCAGTCGGGGGCGGGGGGGAAGCTTGCATATCTAATAAATACCTATTATGAATTAAACACTAACCTAACTGAGATTGATTAGCTGAGGTTAATATCTCAGTGATCACCAGATCAAACACTGAAGGACACGTTTTTTCTCATCTTTATTAAAATGCAACAAGACTGAAAAGTCAAGTTTCTGGTCCGTAAGCATTCATCATATTTTCTGATCAGTATTTATTGGATTTAAGTCTTTGCTATACGGAAATTTCACATCATTCTAACAAAAATAAATACATATTTTTCCTGATATTTTATGTTTAAACATTTCCAGTCCAATCTCTTAACAGTGAAATAAATTTCCGCTAAACATGTCTTTACTATAAATAACCTTAATAAACTTACACACTATCTAAATGCTCACCGTCTAAATTCCCTGAATGGGTTTTCCGTTCTTACTGTCGAGTATAAAACATGCGGCTGAAGGAAAATTGTCTAAAGCATGAAAACCACCCACTTTTTTGTTGCAAATAATCATCTGGGTGGAGTCTATAGTTTGAAAGGGCACGCTAGCGAGTTACTGTACAAACAAGTCGTTGTTGATATTACTAGCTATGGGAACTAAAGGCAAAATTTACCCTAAACCAAATCACACATTGCAATTTAAAACACCTATTAGCAAAAGTAGTATTTTGAAACGTCTGGTTTGAGATGCGTATAGCTACATTTTTGCAAGAACCGCTCATTTCCGTTTCTTTTCCAAAGACTAGACGGAGCCCGACAGTTAATGTGTTGCTGAGGATTCCTTTAAACGTTACCTTCTTCTGAGTCTCTTCCCCTGAAACTTCGGTCATCATCGTCATCCACGCTATCGAGTTCCTCTTCGTCGTTGTAATAATCCACCATAGGAGAAATCAAAGTGGAAGCCATTTATCCGTGTGGATGTAAACAAACATGAAATAAACAATCGATTTGTGTTTTGCAGGCTTCTTGAAACTGCGCCTACAACTGACAGGACCTCTATATGCCAAGCTGTCCACGTATATGCCTGTACACAATTTATGTAAAAAAATAAAATAATATAGGGTTACACTGACTGTATTGAATAATTTAATTTAAGATAAGACAAACTGTGTTTCATAACAACGTACGCTTGACAAAAATAATATATTTACTAATTGTTTCAAGAGCGCTGGAATCTATGTAAACGACCAGAATGCCGATTAGAAGATGAGAACTCCGTTTCATTTTTGAGATCCAAATAGTTTGGCTCAGCTACCAACAGGAACTAACTGTGTCGGTTCTCAAATGATTCATTATCTGATATTGATACTAGTTTTGATTATGCAGGTCATGTTTCTGTATTTAATTGTACAAGGCACACATCACAACTGTTACCATATGTGGCACATCTTTACAGAATTTACCTACATTTCTTAACGAAAAATAATGCTTTCAGGTGAAAAACTGGGTCACATCGTTCATTCAAAGAGCTGGCAAACTCACATGGCTCGGTTACTATCAGCACATTTTTAATAAACTTAATTTGGCTTGATCACTGTCAAGTTTGGTGTGATTAAAAAAAAGACACATCACCAGCTTCAAACTTCAGATTGAGCCTGGATGTTATTTTGACTCTCCTTATTTTAAGATGTTATAGTTAATAGTAAGTTTTTAAATACAGTTCTTTTTCTTCCTTTTTTAAATTGCAACCTTTAAAATACAAATATGCAGAAAACGTAATGGTTTTGTTAATCTGAATACAGGTTTTTAAAATTTTAATACAAATTAAGTGGCCTTTTTTTTACTCTTACTTGAGTTATTTCATGGATATTTACTTGAAGTTCCTCGTTATGAGGACAAAAAAACTTAAGTTACAACAGCAGATGGCAGCATTGCATCGAGTATATTTTATTTCTTTCCTGGAGTTGCAACAGAATCGGGTATGACTCAGGTCATGCATCTTTAATGATTTGCGAAGAAAATAAGGAGCAAGCTTTCTGATCATTTATTTTTATGGGAGGGATAGTTTTGTTTTCGTTAAAGCAACTTTACTCTGACGCTAAAATATGTGCATTTGATCTTGTTAAACGAGCACAGACCATCTCAATAATGTATGAATATATTAGAAAAAAAAAAGAAAAAAAAAACTTAAGAAAGAAACCCAAAGCGCACATCCTCCAGCGGTCCCCTCAGCAGGCAACTTTATTTCCGCCTGCCTGTCAAAGTAACTGTCAAACACGAGCGAGGGGTTGTTCTGCTCTCCCGCGGCTCCGTCATTCAGGAAGTCTAGACCAACTGACAGCACTTCGCGAAGTCGCACCGACATCTTCAAAGTCGGACTAAACACTTTCTGAAGTACGCATTATCTTTTTCTTTTCTTTTTTAACCTGGACGACTTTCACAAAAGGTGAGCGGCTTTCCCCCCTTTGATGTTGCCACCGTTTGTCAGTTAACAGCTTGCGCTAAAGCCTCGCGCTCTCAAACTGAACTGACACTTCCTCTCGTGTCTGCGGCTAAGCTACTGTAGCTAAATGTCAGAGGGTAAAAAAAAAAGTGGGTTCTATTGAGTACATTGAAGTTGGAGATGGTCACCGTCGTTTTGGTTTTAGTTCGGCTTGTTGTCTGAACGCCAGTCCACTCAGAGGTGGTGAGTAGGTAACACAGACACCAGCATCGCTGGGTTTAAAGTGCGTAGGTTTGTCTTTTTAATGGTCATAACGAAGTGTTCATTCTCGCTTCTCTGCACCTGCTCATAAATATATTTATGTTTATATAAGGAAAAAAAGCTACGCCGAAATGTGCATGTTTTACACCTGGAACTGACGAGGGAATACGCTTTGGTGTTTGGTTTGCTCCTTTTGGAGGGGGTGAGTACGCTGAGCCAACGGGTGACAGGTTGTAGTGGAAGTGTAAAGCTGAGGGGGGGTTGTAAGACGACAATGCGACTGGATGTTGTGGGAACTTGTCCTGTGTGTAATTTTAGCACTGTCATGCAGTGCATTTCGGTGTGTAAGATCAGAAATGACTGTGGTACCTTCCATTGTAGCCTGCCTTGTTGTGAGTGAGATTTTACTATCAGTGCGTAGTCACAATGGATATTGAGACAGCAACGTCCGCCACAACATGACCCCGAACCTCATTTTGGTTCATATGTCTGCGCTCGTTTATCAGTGTTTAGCATAGTATTTTTATGCTCTTAATTTTAGGTCAATGTTTCATTCGTTGTCTGCGACAATAATAATAAAAAAACGCACGTCATTTGTTATTTCGTACTTGAAATAATTTTCTCATGTCGTCACTTGCAGACAGACTTATGCTTGCTTAAATTTACAGCTTTGACAAAACGTTAGGCATGCTCGACGCTGTGGAAATGGCAGATGTAGATGGCAAGCTGAGCACTAAAACCCAATCTGACCCAACATGATGTCATCTCTTGTGTGAGTGAGCGAGAGGCAGCAGGAGCCGCGTTACAGAGCTAAACTGTGTCATTTGTAAAGATTTATTTTAAGAAGCCTGCCCACGGAGTTAAAGACAGGAATCAACAGAAAGATCTGTAATCCTTCACTATGACATTGAAACTGCATGTCATTCAGATTGATTTACGGTATTTTTAGACGTTTTGTTTCCACTTTGTAGCTTAACAGGATTGCAGTAGTTGAAAACAAATGTAAACTCAATTTACTTCCTTTGCATAATAGGCTGGTGCACGGTTGGCTGGAAAGGATGCTGCTCTACCTAAGCACATACAGGAAATTGTATGTTTTTTTTTTCTTCTTCCTCTTGAGGTTTCTGATTTTCCTAGTAGGTTTCAAAGCACAGTTATGTGGGTCCTTTCATATCTCCTAGTTACCTTTTAACCATGCCCTGATAGTCGGAACAGAAAGTGACACACTTCCTTGTGTCACTTGTGATATGCAGGACAATTCACTGTTTATGATCCTAACTTGACCGTGTAATTTGCAAATAAATGTTGCTCTGTCTTATTCTGATTTTTGTCAGTGTACTGGGGTACATATTATATAGTGTAGAACAGCAAATATAGAGATTCTGTGCCTGATTTTTCTATCACCGATTTAGTAAGGGTATTGATTCAGATTTTGAATGATAAATGTCAATCTTTTATTTTACTTCGTTGCAAAATTGTGTGTGTCTTCTCAGAATAGGTATAGTAGAACAAAAAGATGATTTCTATTAAAATGTCCAAACATAAAAAAAAAAAAAATATATATTTCTCCATACCTGAGTATCTACAAATACTGTTTTGTACATTATCCTACAAGATTATGTAAAACAAAGATTTATATTCTTATCCATTTTACTGTTAATTTCATGTGTTGCCTCTACACATGAACCTTTGTGTTGTGATCAGTCATTTTTTTATATTACGACCAGAGGCAACATCACGCTGTTTGTGTGAGAGAGCAAGAAGATTTACACAGTAACAGAATTTTACTACTTTAAGACAAAGACTTGATTATTGAGTTGATATTTCAAAGCATCTTTGCCGCCAGATATTAGCGAAGTTAGTGTTACTAAAGGCAACTGCCATGTGTATTTCCTGTAGAAAAGTTTAAACTTTCATGAGATTTCTTAATCCAGACAGAATTTGCTTAACAGGGGAAGCCAGAGCAACGTTGTTGTCATATGTTCACCTTTCTGTTATCTGATGATCTACTCATTGTAGCTGTCTGAATGAACAGCCAACATGCCTTTATTGAAAATATTCTTCCTTTCTAAAAGATTTTTAACATCTTTTGTCCACACATCTTCACTGCATTTTAACATACCTTTGCTAGCTAGCTAGCTTTATGCATCCATCATGGATTAGTGTAAATTTATTTCTTGTTAGCTGAACAAAGTTTGTACATTTCTGTGGAGATATGGACCTTAAATTGTATTCATAGTGGTCTTAAAAAGGTCTTGTAACATCTTAAATTTGAGTTGATTTCTCAGTATTTTAGTCACCAGATTTAGGGTTAAATAGTCTTTTAATTTCATTAGCATTTTCTAGTCGCATGATTTTCCCTGTCTGCCAAAAGTATGAATAATTTTGGGCTTCCATATATAATTCTACAAACTCCATGATCTTGTTTAAACCAAGCCACCAAATTATTTGTACTTGCAGTCATGTTGTTATTGTAACTATCTCTTGTGTCCCAGGATATTAAGTAGCAACCAGAATGCTTTTGCTTTGATGAGCTGTAATAAGAACACAGTCACTAAGCAATATGGTGTTATTGCTACTTTGTTACTGTTTGATGCCAAGTTTAAAAAAAAACCTTGTTTGCATCTATCACTTCCTAATAACAGGAAGCTACAACAAGAACAGACTCTTTTATAACACACTTTGAAGACAGAAATTTGTCCTGAAGTAGGTGGCTCAGTTGATGTGAAGGAAGGAGTGAGGCATCATGGGAGGTTCAAATTGAGCCACCTCCGAGCCATCAATGGAGGGTGCCAGAGAGCCCCTTTTGTGAATGGGGTCAAAGCTGGGGTGTCACAGGCAGCACCCCCGCTATTACCCTCATTGTTAGCATCTTACGTACAGCCTCTGTGTTTCAGGTGTTGCTTATCTAAGCTCATGTTGTGAGACGGTTGACTGTCGAGTTTGAGTTGCCTTTGCAGCGATATCACAGTATCTTTTAATAAAAAAAAAATGTAATGTTTCCCTACTGGCTAATACAAAATTAAGCAAGCCTAAAAACAAAATTGCTCATGTAAGGTTACTGCAGCCTGTGGCATTGACATTCATACTTTGCATAGACAGACACCACAAATGGATGAGTAACAAGATAAAAAGCATGTTTTTTGTGCAATGGTGGTATTCAGTAAAAACAATTTCAGCTCTTGAAGTCTAGAGGTATTTATAATAATTTTCTTAAAGCTTAGGGACACTGCAAAGCTTCATGTAACTTAAGCAAAAAAGGATGTGGAAAGATGGGATATCATTAGATTACTTAAAATTGTTCATCCTATGCTATTTTGAGACAAGTCAGATCCAGTTTGGATCTGGGATGGATGGAAACCAGTAGGATTTGCTCATTATTGTCCTTGGTCACCAGGGTAAATACTATTAGCAGAATAAGCTGATGAAATGTTTTTCTCTGTTGTAAGCATTGAAAACATAGAGGAACATACTGAAAATCAAAGCTTGT
Organism: Poecilia latipinna; assembly: GCF_001443285.1. Taxonomy (NCBI): domain Eukaryota; kingdom Metazoa; phylum Chordata; class Actinopteri; order Cyprinodontiformes; family Poeciliidae; genus Poecilia; species Poecilia latipinna. The sequence continues at coordinate 48,937 of NW_015115944.1, forward strand.
AGAGTTATGTGTGAACCATGGCTTTAATAGTATACAAACAGATGGTATGTCAAATCTGAATTCTTGGTCAAAATTTCAGCTTCAGAAGATATTCAAATGGATTTTTTTTTTTTTTTTAAATTTTAGAAATTCGCTGTTAACTGCAATTATTAGCAATCTTTGGTGTTTTATTTTTTATTGGTCAAAGAGGGAAATTATGGAAGTTTTTAAATATTGCAATAACTTTAAAGGAAATATTTTCTTTCTTTTTTTCTACCTAATAACATCCTTCCTAACACATCTGATACAAATTTTAATTAACTTTCTAAATATAAACAATAGGAAAGCATCATGCCACTGTAATGTTTTTCACCTGAACTGAAAACAATGTACTTGTTTCTATCCACATTTCTAGGGGCTAAAAACAATGATTTGTTCCATTTTTCAAAGTCAGTATTAGTAGTGTTGGTTATCTATGCGATAGGACCAGAGCCTATCAATATTAAAGTGATGCTTCCAGGCTTAATGTTCTGCAGTGATATGATAACATAGGCATGCTGCCTTAGATGACAAGGAAAATGTTGCTCTCCCTACCCCCAATTTCTCTTGCACTTGCAGATGTGCTCATGCGTACTGCTTTTAATGATGATTTCAAAAGACAGCAAAACTCTGCACTGCTACAAGATGTTGGTCTTGTGAAGTCAGCAGGAGGAGAACCAGCGTATATATTTGGTAACTGGATTAATCAACAGCTATAATGGCACCTATTGTTGTAATAGGAATTTTAAGAGCAATATTAAGCCATCCTAAAGATGGCTGTAATTGATTTGATTGATCATCTCGTAGTTTTAAGGTCTTTTATTCATTCTACAATCAATTCATTCATTTAATTAATATATTGTTTCATGTCTGCAAATGCTCTTGAGTTTAAAGGAGCAGTATTATGTAAAATTTACTTTTGAGCTTTACATCTTGTTATAATGTTATTCTTTCATCAAAAATAAACCTGGAGTGTTGCCTTGATTCTTTCATGTATGTTTGAGAAGTCCTTTAATGTCCTGTGGCAACCATTCAGTTGTGCAAAACACCTGGATGGGACAGAGCATCACCTTTGAAGACGAAGCTCCTTTTCGGAACTGCAGTTTTCAGGTTTCCGAGCTTCAGTACTACAGACCACCTCTTTCCCGTGTTTCCTCACTCAGCTCCTTCAGACTAGCCAGCAGAAGTTAGCCAATTCCTGGTTGAACTGCGCATCACCTCAGCACATCAACTGAACTCAGCTTACTGTCTCGGACGTACGATGGTAAAAACAATAAAGGGTTAATGGAGGAGAGATGTGATGACTTCTTGAGGGTGGAGTTGCAAAAAGAGCAAGAGTTTCTTAAAGAGACAAAGGCCCAGTTTCACAGGGTTACATCACGAAGTCAAATCTCTTAAGTTATATTTTATATATATAGCATTTCTATAACAACTGTAGGTAAAATATTTGTGCTATAAAATGGCACCACATACCTGGAAAACACATAACACTGCTGCTTTAATGAATAATTAGAGACAATTTCTTCTGCATGGTATTCCTAGATTTAATGGAAACAGTGTATTCGCACCACTGAATGTAATCCCACTCATCGGAAAAATGTAGAATGGGTCCAGTCATGACCCCAGCAGCAGATGCGTACCTGAGTCACAGTCTTGGTTCTCCAAATGTTGTCTCAGAGGGAAAGAAACTGTGTTGCAGCATATGCACACTGATCAAATACCTTTAAAGTGACTGTTCCACCTCTGCTGTTCACTCAACACCTTGTAATGATGACAAACCGTCTTAGTCTGAGCAGTTGCTTTAGATCTTTGGTCAGCTGGAAGATCAAGCTGTCATCCTTTGAAGTTTATTGTAATGAAAATGTTGTGCACATGAAAAGGAATTCATTGCAGTTTATTTCATGAAAGCCCATTTGGGGGCACATGATCACCTGTAGTGACCCTCTGGTTTTTTTGTTTTTTTTTTACGTTTTACAAGCGCTCCTCTGACACATCTGGCTTAAACACACAATTTATTGTCATTTTATACCATATAAAATAAGAAATATTGCCCTGGTAATCACACCTCTCGAGCATTACCTGTTCTGTTTTCCATTGTTTTTTCTTTCTTCAGAATTTGTTATAAAGAGGCATTTTGAAAAGTTGGTTGCAGTGGGTGTGGAAAGTTGGGATGAGTGACTTCATTACAGCCCTCTATTACAAGAATGTCTCGAATCCTCTGGGCCAAGTTGCAGCTGTGGCCATGAGTTGCGCCACTCCCCACCCACGGCCCCGCCCCCCCTCTCCCCCCCACCCC